>NW_027040126.1:8353-145853 GCF_034236695.1 Oncorhynchus nerka
AAACCTGACTCAGTTACACCAGCTCTGTCAGGAGGCCTATAAACCTGACTCAGTTACACCAGCTCTGTCAGGAGGCCTACAAACCTGACTCAGTTACACCAGCTCTGTCAGGAGGAATGGGCCAAAATTCACCCAACTTATTGTGGGAAGCTTGTGGAAGGCTACCCGAAACCATTTGACCCAAGTTAAACCATTTAAAGGCAATGCTATATGATAGGTAGTTGAGTGTATGTAAACTTGTGACCCACTGGGAATGTGATGAAAGAAATCAAATCTGAAATAAATCATTCTCTCTACTATTATTCTGACATTTCGCATTCTTAAAATAAAGTGGTGATCCTAACTGACCTTAAACCGTGATTTTTTTTGACTAGGATTAAAATGTCAGGAATTGTGGAAAAACTGAGTTAAAACGTATTTGTCTAAGGTGTATGTGTAAACTTCTGCCGTCAACTGTATAAACTGTTGTTTCTCAATCAGACCGTCAGTTCGTATTGTATTTCTGTTTGAGGCTGACGCAGAGAGACTAGCTGTGGAGGGGAGTCACCAGTTTACTGTATTACTCCTGAGTTTCTGGTGGCCGCATAGACAAGTCCGGACAGGGTATATGGCACCACGGGCTCACCACCACACGCTCCAGGGTTTCCGTTAGCCCACATCTAATTAGCGCTGGCAAATTGCCTGGTAGAAGAAAGAAAAATTCAAACATTAAACAAACATGATTTATGTAAATACATTTGAGTAATGTACAGAGCATTCGGAAAGTATTCCCCTGTGGACTTTTCCCCACATTTTGTTACGTCAATCTACACATAATACCCCGTAATGACTAAGCAAGAACATGTGTTGACATTTTTGGCTAATTTCTTTCTTTAAAAAAAATATATGTTATCACATTTACATAAGTATTCAGACCCTTTACTTAGTACTTTGTTGAAGCACCTTTGGCAGTGATCACAGCCTTGAGTCTTCTTGGGAATGACCCTACAAGCTTGGTAAACCTGTATTTGGGGAGTTTCTCCCATTCTTCTGCAGATCCTCTGAAGCTCTGTCAGGATGGATTGGGGGTGTCGCTGCACAGCTATTTTCAGGTCTCTCCAGAGATGTTTGATCGGGTTCAAGTCTGGGCTCTGGCTGGGCCACTCAAGGACATTCAGAGACTTGTCCCCGAAGCCACTCCCTGCATTGTCTTGACTGTGTGCTTAGGGTCATTGTCCTGTTGGAAGGTGAACCTTCACCCCAGTCTGAGCGCTCTGGAGAAGGTTGTCATCAAGGATCTCTCTGTGCTCTGTTTATCTTTCCCTCGAACCTGACTAGTCTCCAGGTCCCTGCCAATGAAAAACATCCCCCTCAACCACCATGATTCACCGTAGGGATGGTGCCAAGTTTCCTCCAGGCGTGACGCTTGGCATTCAGGCCAAAGACTTTAATCTCGGTTTCATCAGACCAGAGAATCTTGTTTCTCATGAACTGAGAGTCCTTTAGATGCCTTTTTAGCAAACTCCAAGCGGGCTGTCATGTGCCTTTTACTGAGGAGTGGCTTCCGTCTGGCCACTTTACCATGAAGCCTAATTGGCGGAGGGCTGCAGAGATGGTTGTCCTTCTGGAAGGTTCTCCCATCTCCACAGAGATCCTCTGGCGCTCTGTCGGGTTCTTGGTCACCTCCCTAATTGGCGGAGGGCTGCAGAGACAGTCTTGGTGGATCCAAACTTCTTCCATTTAAGAATGATGGAGGCCACGGCGTTCTTCGGGACCTTTAATGCTGCCGAACTTTTTTGTTACCCTTCCTCAGATCTGTGCCTCGACACAATCCTGTCATTATGGGGTATTGTGATGTCATTATGGGGTATTGTGATGTCATTATGGGGTATTGTGATGTCATTATCCTGTCTCGGAGCTCTACAGACAATTCCTTCGACCTCATGGCTTGGTTTTTGCTCTGACATGCACTGTCAACTGCGGGACCTTATATAGACAGGTGTGTGCCTTTCCAAATCATGTCCAATCTTATTTAATTTACCACATGTGGACTCCAATCAAGTTGTAGAAACACCTCACGGATGATCAATGGAAACAGGATGCACCTGAGCTCAATGTCAGGTCTCATAGCAAAGGGTCTGAATACTTATGAAAATAAGGTATCTGTTTTTAGTTATTTTTAATGCATTTGCAAAAACCTGTTCCCACTTCAATATGGGGTATTGTGTGTAGATTGGCGGCGGGGTATCCTAGTGGTTAGAGCGTTGGACTAGTAACCGAAAGGTTGCAAGGTCGAATCCCCGAGCTGACAAGTTACACATCTGTCGTTCTACCCCTGAACAAGGCAGTTAACCCACTGTTCCTAGACCAGTTAACCCACTGTTCCTAGACCAGTTAACCCACTGTTCCTAGACCAGTTAACCCCACTGTTCCTAGACCAGTTAACCCACTGTTCCTAGACCAGTTAACCCACTGTTCCTAGACCAGTAAACCCACTGTTCCTAGACCAGTTAACCCACTGTTCCTAGACCAGTTAACCCACTGTTCCTAGACCAGTTAACCCACTGTTCCTAGACCAGTTAACCCACTGTTCCTAGACCAGTTAACCCACTGTTCCTAGACCAGATAACCCACTGTTCCTAGACCAGTTAACCCACTGTTCCTAGACCAGTTAACCCACTGTTCCTAGACCAGTTAACCCACTGTTCCTAGACCAGTTAACCCACAGTGGCAGATGTTCCACGTGGTCAGGGATTCAAACCAGTGGCATTAACATGGTAATAAACCATTGACTTACGGGAGCTATTAAGGTGAAGTGCCTTGCTCAAGGGCACAGTGGCAGATGTTCCACGTGGTCAGGGATTCGAACCAGTGGCATTAACATGGTAATAAACCATTGACTTACGGGAGCTATTAAGGTGAAGTGCCTTGCTCAAGGGCACAGTGGCAGATGTTCCACGTGGTCAGGGATTCGAACCAGTGGCATTTCTCTAGTGTTACTGTAACGCGGTAATAAACCATTCTGTCTGTCCGCCAAGCCTTTCTCTAGTGTTACTGTATCAATACTGGGCCATAATGTCGAACTACCATAGAAGAAGTCTGTCTGTGGCATAGTGGCAAGCCTTTCTCTAGTGTTACTGTATCAATACTGGGCCATAATGTCGAACTACCATAGAAGAAGTCTGTCTGTGTCATAGTGAAAATGCAGGTGTTGGCCTGCGGTGAAGGAGAATACCTCCACTGTTGCTTAATACAGGTGTTGGCCTGCGGGAAAGGAGAATACCTCCACTGTTGATTAATACAGGTGTTGGCCTGCGGGGAAGGAGAATACCTCCACTGAAAACCTTAATACAGGTGTTGGCCTGCGGGGAAGGAGAATACCTCCACTGAAAACCTTAATACAGGTGTTGGCCTGCGGAGTAGGAGAATACCTCCACTGTTGCTTAATACAGGTGTTGGCCTGCTGGGAAGGAGAATACCTCCACTGTTGATTAATACAGGTGTTGGCCTGCTGGGAAGGAGAATACCTCCACTGAAAACCTTAATACAGGTGTTGGCCTGCGGGGAAGGAGAATACCTCCACTGTTGATTAATACAGGTGTTGGCCTGCGGAGAAGGAGAATACCTCCACTGTTGATTAATACAGGTGTTGGCCTGCGGGGAAGGAGAATACCTCCACTGTTGATTAATACAGGTGTTGGCCTGCGGGGAAGGAGAATACCTCCACTGAAAACCTTAATACAGGTGTTGGCCTGCGGGGAAGGAGAATACCTCCACTGTTGATTAATACAGGTGTTGGCCTGCTGGGAAGGAGAATACCTCCACTGAAAACCTTAATACAGGTGTTGGCCTGCGGGGAAGGAGAATACCTCCACTGTTGATTAATACAGGTGTTGGCCTGCGGGGAAGGAGAATACCTCCACTGTTGATTAATACAGGTGTTGGCCTGCGGGGAAGGAGAATACCTCCACTGTTGATTAATACAGGTGTTGGCCTGCTGGGAAGGAGAATACCTCCACTGAAAACCTTAATACAGGTGTTGGCCTGCTGGGAAGGAGAATACCTCCACTGTTGATTAATACAGGTGTTGGCCTGCGGGGAAGGAGAATACCTCCACTGTTGATTAATACAGGTGTTGGCCTGCTGGGAAGGAGAATACCTCCACTGAAAACCTTAATACAGGTGTTGGCCTGCTGGGAAGGAGAATACCTCCACTGAAAACATTAATACAGGTGTTGGCCTGCTGGGAAGGAGAATACCTCCACTGTTGCTTAATACAGGTGTTGGCCTGCTGGGAAGGAGAATACCTCCACTGAAAACATTAATACAGGTGTTGGCCTGCTGGGAAGGAGAATACCTCCACTGTTGCTTAATACAGGTGTTGGCCTGCTGGGAAGGAGAATACCTCCACTGAAAACATTAATACAGGTGTTGGCCTGCTGGGAAGGAGAATACCTCCACTGTTGATTAATACAGGTGTTGGCCTGCTGGGAAGGAGAATACCTCCACTGAAAACCTTAATACAGGTGTTGGCCTGCTGGGAAGGAGAATACCTCCACTGTTGATTAATACAGGTGTTGGCCTGCTGGGAAGGAGAATACCTCCACTGTTGCTTAATACAGGTGTTGGCCTGCTGGGAAGGAGAATACCTCCACTGTTGCTTAATACAGGTGTTGGCCTGCTGGGAAGGAGAATACCTCCACTGTTGATTAATACAGGTGTTGGCCTGCGGGGAAGGAGAATACCTCCACTGAAAACCTTAATACAGGTGTTGGCCTGCGGAGAAGGAGAATACCTCCACTGAAAACCTTAATACAGGTGTTGGCCTGCGGAGAAGGAGAATACCTCCACTGAAAACCTTAATACAGGTGTTGGCCTGCGGGGAAGGAGAATACCTCCACTGAAAACCTTAATACAGGTGTTGGCCTGCGGGGAAGGAGAATACCTCCACTGTTGATTAATACAGGTGTATTACATTAGAGACCCAGTATATAATGTGTTCTGTTGGGGGTTCTGGAACCCCTGGCATTAGAGACCCAGTATATAATGTGTTCTGTTAGGGGTTCTGGAACCCCTGGCATTAGAGACCCAGTATATAATGTATTCTGTTGGGGGTTCTGGAACCCCTGGCATTAGAGACCCAGTATATAATGTATTCTGTTGGGGGTTCTGGAACCCCTGGCATTAGAGACCCAGTATATAATGGGTTCTGTTGGGGGTTCTGGAACCACTGGCATTAGAGACCCAGTATATAATGTGTTCTGTTGGGGGTTCTGGAACCACTGGCATTAGAGACCCAGTATATAATGTGTTCTGTTGGGGGTTCTGGAGGACTGGAACCACTGACATTAGAGACCCAGTATATAATGGGTTCTGTTGGGGGTTCTGGAACCACTGGCATTAGAGACCCAGTATATAATGTGTTCTGTTGGGGGTTCTGGAACCACTGGCATTAGAGACCCAGTATATAATGGGTTCTGTTAGGGGTTCTGGAGGACTGGAACCACTGACATTAGAGACCCAGTATATAATGGGTTCTGTTGGGGGTTCTGGAGGACTGGAACCACTGACATTAGAGACCCAGTATATAATGTGTTCTGTTAGAGGTTCTGGAGGACTGGAACCACTGACATTAGAGACCCAGTATATAATGGGTTCTGTTAGAGGTTCTGGAGGACTGGAACCACTGACACTAGAGACCCGGTATATAATGGGTTCTGTTAGAGGTTCTGGAGGACTGGAACCACTGACACTAGAGACCCAGTATATAATGGGTTCTGTTAGAGGTTCTGGAACCACTGACACTAGAGACCCGGTATATAATGGGTTCTGTTAGAGGTTCTGGAACCACTGACACTAGAGACCCGGTAAGGTGACAGCATGTACAGATATGTGTTGACACCATAGATATCAAACATGTCCTTATCTTTCCTTATCCCAGAATAGCGGGATGTCGTACATCGTGTGATTAGGGGGCCGGGCTGCTGGTGCAGCATCTGTCGTTGTTGGCCCCACAACCAGTGCCTGCTGCCTGGGTGAATGGGAGCCGTGAGGGGTGTGGTTGAAGGGACTGGGAGCTTCATGCCCCAGCAGAACAACAGCGGACGGCCAGCTGCTGTACAGGACCTACAGGAATGTGCGGAGGAATGTCTGGCACGCAGCACTGGGACTAGCTCAGTGACAGTCCTACATCCCTCTGAGATCACTACTGCTCTGCTGGGGAGGAGGACTAGGGAAACCAGGCCTGAGATACAGTAGCTGGGACCTAAATACTCCCATTAGGACCTACAACAACCAGGGAGAAATATGTCATTGATCTACACGGGGGGGGTGGGGGTCTTCATACTCAAAAAGTCTAATAAAACATTGGGATTTGAACACTGACCATTACTGTTACCATAGTTACCGTGACACCCATCACACTGACCATTACTGTTACCGTGACGTCCATAGTTACCGTGACACCCATCACACTGACCATTACTGTTACCGTGATGTCCATAGTTACCGTGACACCCATCACACTGACCATTACTGTTACCGTGACGTCCATAGTTACCGTGACACCCATCACACTGACCATTACTGTTACCGTGACGTCCATAGTTACCGTGACACCCATCACACTGACCATTACTGTTACCGTGACGTCCATAGTTACCGTGACACCCATCACACTGACCATTACTGTTACCGTGATGTCCATAGTTACCGTGACACCCATCACACTGACCATTACTGTTACCGTGACGTCCATAGTTACCGTGACACCCATCACACTGACCATTACTGTTACCATGACACCCATCCTTACCAACGTCTATCAACGGGCAGCTTGACATGTAGAGAAGACAGAATGTATATAATCATTATTCGTGGGTCACTATGTGGACACATGGTGTCAACAGGAAGAGGACCGTTGTACGAGGAGTTCCCCCGGGAAGAGGACCGTTGTACGAGGAGCTCCCCCGGGAAGAGGACCGTTGTACGAGGAGCTCCCCCAGGAAGAGGACCGTTGTACGAGGAGCTCCCCCGGGAAGAGGACCGTTGTACGAGGAGCTCCCCCGGGAAGAGGACCGTTGTACGAGGAGTTCCCCAGGAAGAGGACCGTTTACGAGGAGCTCCCCGGGAAGAGGACCGTTGTACGAGGAGCTCCCCGGGAAGAGGACCGTTGTACGAGGAGTTCCCCAGGAAGAGGACCGTTGTACGAGGAGCTCCCCAGGAAGAGGACCGTTGTACGAGGAGCTCCCAGGAAGAGGACCGTTGTACGAGGAGCTCCCCAGGAAGAGGACCGTTGTACGAGGAGCTCCCCCAGGAAGAGGACCGTTGTACGAGGAGCTCCCCCAGGAAGAGGACCGTTGTACGAGGAGCTCCCCCAGGAAGAGGACCGTTGTACGAGGAGCTCCCCCAGGAAGAGGACCGTTGTACGAGGAGCTCCCAGGAAGAGGACCGTTGTACGAGGAGCTCCCCCAGGAAGAGGACCGTTGTAACGAGGAGCTCCCCGGGAAGAGGACCGTTGTACGAGGAGCTCCCCGGGAAGATGACCCGAGGAGGAAGAGGACCGTTGTACGAGGAGCTCCCCGGGAAGAGGACCGTTGTACGAGGAGCTCCCCCAGGAAGAGGACCGTTGTACGAGGATCTCCCCCGGGAAGAGGACCGTTGTACGAGGAGCTCCCCCGGGAAGAGGACCGTTGTACGAGGAGCTCCCCCGGGAAGAGGACCGTTGTACGAGGAGCTCCCCCAGGAAGAGGACCGTTGTACGAGGAGCTCCCCCAGGCTACAGGGATGAAATGTGACTGGAGCAGTTTCAGGAGACCTCTGAACACTGTCACCACCGATAAATCCACTGCTCTTAAACGCAAGTAAAACTAAACCGATCACTGCCTCCACCTGCTCGCCCATCCAGCATCACCACTCTGGACGGTTCTGACTTAGAATATGTGGACAACTACAAATACCTAGGTGTCTGGCTAGACTGTAAACTCTCCTTCCAGACTCACATTAAGCATCTCCAATCCAAAATTAAATCTAGAATCGGCTTCCTATTTCTCAACAAAGCCTCCTTCACTCATGCTGCCAAACATAGCCTCATACAACTGACCATCCTACCGATCCTCGACTTCGGTGATGTCATCTATAAAATCATCTATAAAATAGCCTCCAACATACTCAACAAACTGGATGCAGTCTATCACCGTGCCTTCCGTTTTGTCACCAAAGCCCCATACACTACCCACCATTGCGACCTGTACGCTCTCGTTGGCTGGCCCTCGCCAAACCCACTGGCTACAGGTTTTCTACAAGTCTCTTCTAGGTAAAGCCCCGCCTTATCTCAGCTCACTGGTCACCATAGCAGCACCCACTCGTAGCACACGCTCCAGCAGGTATATCTCACTGGTCATCCCCAAAGCCAATTCCTCCTTTGGCCGCCTCTCCTTCCAGTTCTCTGCTGCCAATGACTGGAAAGAACTGCAAAAATCACTGGAGCTGGAAACACTTATCTCCCTCACTAGCTTTAAGCACCCACTGTCAGAGCAGCTCACAGATTACTGCACCTGTACATAGCCCACCTATCATTTAGCCCAAACAACTACCTCTTTCCCAACTGTATTTAATTCATTTATTTATTTTGCTCCTTTGCACCCCATTATTTCTCTCTCTACTTTGCACATTCTTCCATTGCAAAACTACCATTCCAGTGTTTTACTTGCTATATTGTAATTTACTTTGCCACCATGGCCTTTTTTGCCTTTACCTCCCTTATCTCACCTCATTTGCTCACATCGTATATAGACTTGTTTCTACTGTATTATTAACTGCATGTTTGTTTACTCCATGTGTAACTCTGTGACGTTGTATGTGTCGAATTGCTTTGCTTTATCTTGGCCAGGTCGCAGTTGCAATTGAGAACTTGTTCTCAACTAGCCTACCTGGTTAAATAAAGTTGAAATATATATATTTTTTTAAGTACTGGGACATTATGGAGAAACCATCAAACAACATCTATATATTGTAGAGACCTCTAAAGTACTGGAGAAACCAACTAACAACATCTATATATTGTAGAGACCTCTAAAGTACTGGAGAAACCAACATCTATATATTGTAGAGACCTCTAAAGTACTGGAGAAACCAACATCTATATATTGTAGAGACCTCTAAAGTACTGGAGAAACCAACAAACAACATCTATATATTGCAGAGACCTCTAAAGTACTGGAGAAACCAACAAACAACATCTATATATTGTAGAGACCTCTAAAGTACTGGAGAAACCAACATCTATATATTGTAGAGACCTCTAAAGTACTGGAGAAACCAACAACATCTATATATTGTAGAGACCTCTAAAGTACTGGGATATTACACTGGAGAAACCATCAAACAACATCTATATATTGTAGAGATCTCTAAAGTACTGGAGAAACCAACAAACAACATCTATATATTGTAGAGACCTCTAAAGTACTGGAGAAACCAACAAACAACATCTATATATTGTAGAGACCTCTAAAGTACTGGAGAAACCATCAAACAACATCTATATATTGTAGAGACCTCTAAAGTACTGGAGAAACCATCAAACAACATCTATATATTGTAGAGACCTCTAAGGTACTATAGAAACCATCAAACAACATCTATATATTGTAGAGATCTCTAAAGTACTGGAGAAACCAACAAACAACATCTATATATTGTAGAGACCTCTAAGGTACTATAGAAACCATCAAACAACATCTATATATTGTAGAGATCTCTAAAGTACTGGAGAAACCAACATCTATATATTGTAGAGACCTCTAAAGTACTGGAGAAACCAACAAACAACATCTATATATTGTAGAGACCTCTAAAGTACTGGAGAAACCAACAACATCTATATATTGTAGAGACCTCTAAAGTACTGGAGAAACCATCAAACAACATCTATATATTGTAGAGACCTCTAAAGTACTGGAGAAACCATCAAACAACATCTATATATTGTAGAGATCTCTAAAGTACTGGAGAAACCAACAAACAACATCTATATATTGTAGAGACCTCTAAAGTACTGGGATCAAACAACATCTATATATTGGAGAAACCAGTACAAACAACATCTATATATTGTAGAGACCTCTAAAGTACTGGAGAAACCATCAAACAACATCTATATATTGTAGAGACCTCTAAAGTACTGGAGAAACCAACAAACAACATCTATATATTGTAGAGACCTCTAAAGTACTGGAGAAACCATCAAACAACATCTATATATTGTAGAGACCTCTAAAGTACTGGAGAAACCATCAAACAACATCTATATATTGTAGAGACCTCTAAAGTACTGGAGAAACCAACAAACAACATCTATATATTGTAGAGACCTCTAAAGTACTGGAGAAACCATCAAACAACATCTATATATTGTAGAGACCTCTAAAGTACTGGAGAAACAAACAACATCAAACAACATCTATATATTGTAGAGACCTCTAAAGTACTGGAGAAACCATCAAACAACATCTATATATTGTAGAGACCTCTAAAGTACTGGAGAAACCATCAAACAACATCTATATATTGTAGAGACCTCTAAAGTACTGGAGAAACCATCAAACAACATCTATATATTGTAGAGACCTCTAAAGTACTGGAGAAACCATCAAACAACATCTATATATTGTAGAGACCTCTAAAGTACTGGAGAAACCATCAAACAACATCTATATATTGTAGAGACCTCTAAAGTACTGGAGAAACCAACAAACAACATCTATATATTGTAGAGACCTCTAAAGTACTGGAGAAACCATCAAACAACATCTATATATTGTAGAGACCTCTAAAGTACTGGAGAAACCAACAACATCTATATATTGTAGAGACCTCTAAAGTACTGGAGAAACCAACATCTATATATTGTAGAGACCTCTAAAGTACTGGAGAAAACAACATCTATATATTGTAGAGACCTCTAAAGTACTGGAGAAACCATCAAACAACATCTATATATTGTAGAGATCTCTAAAGTACTGGAGAAACCAACTAACAACATCTATATATTGTAGAGACCTCTAAAGTACTGGAGAAACCAACATCTATATATTGTAGAGACCTCTAAAGTACTGGAGAAACCATCAACAACATCTATATATTGTAGAGACCTCTAAAGTACTGGGATATTACACTGGAGAAACCATCAAACAACATCTATATATTGTAGAGATCTCTAAAGTACTGGAGAAACCAACAAACAACATCTATATATTGTAGAGACCTCTAAAGTACTGGAGAAACCAACAACATCTATATATTGTAGAGACCTCTAAAGTACTGGAGAAACCATCAAACAACATCTATATATTGTAGAGACCTCTAAAGTACTGGAGAAACCATCAAACAACATCTATATATTGTAGAGACCTCTAAGGTACTATAGAAACCATCAAACAACATCTATATATTGTAGAGATCTCTAAAGTACTGGAGAAACCATCAAACAACATCTATATATTGTAGAGACCTCTAAAGTACTGGAGAAACCATCAAACAACATCTATATATTGTAGAGATCTCTAAAGTACTGGAGAAACCAACATCTATATATTGTAGAGACCTCTAAAGTACTGGAGAAACCAACAAACAACATCTATATATTGTAGAGACCTCTAAAGTACTGGAGAAACCAACAAACAACATCTATATATTGTAGAGACCTCTGTACTGGAGTATCTCTAAAGTACTGGAGAAACCATCAAACAACATCTATATATTGTAGAGACCTCTAAAGTACTGGAGAAACCATCAAACAACATCTATATATTGTAGAGATCTCTAAAGTACTGGAGAAACCTGGAGAAAACAAACAACATCTATATATTGTAGAGACCTCTAAACTGGGTACTGGAGAAACCAACAAACAACATCTATATATTGTAGAGACCTCTAAAGTACTGGAGAAACCATCAAACAACATCTATATATTGTAGAGACCTCTAAAGTACTGGAGAAACCAACAAACAACATCTATATATTGTAGAGACCTCTAAAGTACTGGAGAAACCATCAAACAACATCTATATATTGTAGAGACCTCTAAAGTACTGGAGAAACCATCAAACAACATCTATATATTGTAGAGACCTCTAAAGTACTGGAGAAACCAACAAACAACATCTATATATTGTAGAGACATCTCTAAAGTACTGGAGAAACCATCAAACAACATCTATATATTGTAGAGACCTCTAAAGTACTGGAGAAACCATCAAACAACATCTATATATTGTAGAGACCTCTAAAGTACTGGAGAAACCATCAAACAACATCTATATATTGTAGAGACCTCTAAAGTACTGGAGAAACCATCAAACAACATCTATATATTTGACCTCTAAAGTAGAGACCTCTAAAGTACTAAAGTACTGGAGAAACCATCAAACAACATCTATATATTTAGAGACCTCTAGAGACCTCTAAAGTACTGGAGAAACCATCAAACAACATCTATATATTGTAGAGACCTCTAAAGTACTGGAGAAACCATCAAACAACATCTATATATTGTAGAGACCTCTAAAGTACTGGAGAAACCAACAAACAACATCTATATATTGTAGAGACCTCTAAAGTACTGGAGAAACCAACAAACAACATCTATATATTGCAGAGAATTCTAAGGTACTGGAGAAACCAACATCTATATATTGTAGAGACCTCTAAAGTACTGGAGAAACCAACATCTATATATTGTAGAGACCTCTAAAGTACTGGAGAAACCAACATCTATATATTGTAGAGACCTCTAAAGTACTGGAGAAACCATCAAACAACATCTATATATTGTAGAGATCTCTAAAGTACTGGAGAAACCAACTAACAACATCTATATATTGTAGAGACCTCTAAAGTACTGGAGAAACCATCAAACAACATCTATATATTGTAGAGACCTCTAAAGTACTGGAGAAACCATCAAACAACATCTATATATTGTAGAGACCTCTAAAGTACTGGAGAAACCATCAAACAACATCTATATATTGTAGAGATCTCTAAAGACCTCTAAAGTACTGGAGAAACCAACAAACAACATCTATATATTGTAGAGACCTCTAAAGTACTGGAGAAACCAACTAACAACATCTATATATTGTAGAGACCTCTAAGGTACTGGGGAAACCAACTAACAACATCTATATATTGTAGAGACCTCTAAAGTACTGGAGACACCAACAACATCTATATATTGTAGAGACCTCTAAAGTACTGGAGAAACCAACAAACAACATCTATATATTGTAGAGACCTCTAAAGTACTGGAGAAACCAACAAACAACATCTATATATTGTAGAGACCTCTAAAGTACTGGAGAAACCAACAAACAACATCTATATATTGTAGAGACCTCTAAAGTACTGGAGAAACCATCAAACAACATCTATATATTGCAGAGACCTCTAAAGTACTGGGATATTACACTGGAGAAACCAACAAACAACATCTATATATTGTAGAGACCTCTAAAGTACTGGAGAAACCAACAAACAACATCTATATATTGTAGAGACCTCTAAAGTACTGGAGAAACCATCAAACAACATCTATATATTGTAGAGATCTCTAAAGTACTGGAGAAACCAACAAACAACATCTATATATTGTAGAGACCTCTAAAGTACTGGAGAAACCATCAAACAACATCTATATATTGCAGAGACCTCTAAAGTACTGGAGAAACCATCAAACAACATCTATATATTGCAGAGACCTCTAAAGTACTGGAGAAACCATCAAACAACATCTATATATTGTAGAGACCTCTAAAGTACTGGAGAAACCAACAAACAACATCTATATATTGCAGGCCTGACCCCTAAAGTACTGGAGAAACCAACATCTATATATTGCAGGCCTGACCCCTAAAGTACTGGAGAAACCAACATCTATATATTGGAGGCCTGACCCCTAAAGTACTGGAGAAACCATCATCTATATATTGCAGGCCTGACCCCTAAAGTACTGGAGAAACCAACATCTATATATTGCAGGCCTGACCCCTAAAGTACTGGAGAAACCAACATCTATATATTGCAGGCCTGACCTCTAAAGTACTGGAGAAACCAACATCTATATATTGGAGGCCTGACCCCTAAAGTACTGGAGAAACCAACATCTATATATTGGAGGCCTGACCCCTAAAGTACTGGAGAAACCAACATCTATATATTGCAGGCCTGACCCCTAAAGTACTGGAGAAACCAACATCTATATATTGGAGGCCTGACCTCTAAAGTACTGGAGAAACCAACATCTATATATTGCAGGCCTGACCTCTAAAGTACTGGAGAAACCAACATCTATATATTGAGGCCTGACCCCTAAAGTACTGGAGAAACCAACATCTATATATTGGAGGCCTGACCCTAAAGTACTGGAGAAACCAACATCTATATATTGCAGGCCTGACCCCTCTAAAGTACTGGAGAAACCAACATCTATATATTGGAGGCCAGACCTCTAAAGTACTGGAGAAACCAACATCTATATATTGCAGGCCTGACCCCTAAAGTACTGGAGAAACCAACAAACAACATCTATATATTGTAGAGACCTCTAAAGTACTGGAGAAACCACAAACAACATCTATATATTGTAGAGACCTCTAAAGTACTGGAGAAACCAACATCTATATATTGCAGGCCTGACCCTGTCAAAGACACACTGCCAGCTAAGTGTTTAAAACATCTTTAAAAAAACTGGGCCAAAACCCAAAGATGTTACCGAACATTGTGAAACTAACTTCCTCGTAAATCATAAATGTTATTCACCTTCAAGCTGTAGCTAAACGTTTGTTCATACCGAAGCTGTGACGCCAGTTGACCCCCTGACTGACTGTACTTCCATATGAACACCCTTTAATTAAACATCATTAACCATTCAGTCAGCCAGTCAGTCAGTCAGTCAGTCAACCAGTCAGTCAGCCAGTCAACCAGCCAGTCAGTCAGTCAACCAGTCAGTCAGTCAGTCAACCAGTCAGTCAGTCAGTCAACCAGTCAACCAGTCAGTCAACCAGTCAGTCAGTCAACCAGTCAACCAGCCAGTCAACCAGTCAGTCAGCCAGTCAGTCAACCAGTCAGCCAACCAGTCAGAGAAAACACAACACAACCAGGTGTTCTCCCCAACATGTGAAGGTCAAGCTGATAATCACGATGTCTAGACAGACAGCCAACCAGTCAGCCAGCCAGTCAGTCAACCAGTCAGCCAGTCAGCCAACCAGTCAGAGAAAACACAACACAACCAGGTGTTCTCCCCAACATGTGAAGGTCAAGCTGATAATCACGATGTCTAGACAGACAGCCAACCAGTCAGCCAGCCAGTCAGTCAACCAGCCAGTCAGTCACCCAACCAGTCAGAGAAAGCACAACACAACCAGGTGTTCTCCCCAAACATGTAAAGGTCAAGCTGATAACCGTGAGACAGACATCTCAGTGGAAACCAGTTAGACGAGTTATTACGTACATAATGATACACCTTTGAAGTGCTACCAAGTTATGTCCTCTAGGAAGGAACAAACATGTTAACAGGGTATCATAAAAGTAGCTTTAGTAACGTATACTAACCTGAACTCCTATATAACCTAATATAGATATAAACATGGACTCTGCCTGTATATAGTCTGTATATTGTTATTGTCCTGTTGCCATGACAACTTGTTACTTGGATTTCTTACTCGTATTCATTATTTTTTGAAACAGCATTTGTTGGTTAAGGACTTGTAAGTAAACATTTCACTGTAAGGTCTACTACACCTGTTGTATTCAGTATTTCACTGTGAGGTCTACTACACCTGTTGTATTCAGCATTTCACTGTAAGGTCTACCTACACCTGTTGTATTCAGCATTTCACTGTAAGGTCTACCTACACCTGTTGTATTCAGCATTTCACTGTAAGGTCTACCTACACCTGTTGTATTCAGCATTTCACTGTGAGGTCTACCTACACCTGTTGTATTCAGCATTTCACTGTAAGGTCTACTACACCTGTTGTATTCAGCATTTCACTGAAACCAACACAACATCTATAAGGTCTACCTACACCTGTTGTATTCAGCATTTCACTGTGAGGTCTACTACACCTGTTGTATTCAGCATTTCACTGTAAGGTCTACTACACCTGTTGTATTCAGCATTTCACTGTGAGGTCTACCTACACCTGTTGTATTCAGCATTTCACTGTAAGGTCTACCTACACCTGTTGTATTCAGCATTTCACTGTGAGGTCTACTACACCTGTTGTATTCAGCATTTCACTGTAAGGTCTACCTACACCTGTTGTATTCAGCATTTCACTGTAAGGTCTACCTACACCTGTTGTATTCAGCATTTCACTGTAAGGTCTACCTACACCTGTTGTATTCAGTATTTCACTGTAAGGTCTACCTACACCTGTTGTATTCAGCATTTCACTGTGAGGTCTACTACACCTGTTGTATTCAGTATTTCACTGTAAGGTCTACTACACCTGTTGTATTCAGCATTTCACTGTGAGGTCTACTACACCTGTTGTATTCAGCATTTCACTGTGAGGTCTACCTACACCTGTTGTATTCAGCATTTCACTGTAAGGTCTACTACACCTGTTGTATTCAGCATTTCACTGTGAGGTCTACTACACCTGTTGTATTCAGCATTTCACTGTCAGGTCTACCTACACCTGTTGTATTCAGCATTTCACTGTAAGGTCTACTACACCTGTTGTATTCAGCATTTCACTGTGAGGTCTACTACACCTGTTGTATTCAGCATTTCACTGTAAGGTCTACCTACACCTGTTGTATTCAGTATTTCACTGTAAGGTCTACTACACCTGTTGTATTCAGCATTTCACTGTAAGGTCTACTACACCTGTTGTATTCAGCATTTTACTGTAAGGTCTACTACACCTGTTGTATTCAGCATTTCACTGTGAGGTCTACTACACCTGTTGTATTCAGCATTTCACTGTAAGGTCTACCTACACCTGTTGTATTCAGCATTTCACTGTAAGGTCTACTACACCTGTTGTATTCAGCATTTCACTGTGAGGTCTACCTACACCTGTTGTGTTCAGCATTTCACTGTAAGGTCTACTACACCTGTTGTATTCAGCATTTCACTGTAAGGTCTACTACACCTGTTGTATTCAGTATTTCACTGTAAGGTCTACTACACCTGTTGTATTCAGCATTTCACTGTGAGGTCTACTACACCTGTTGTATTCAGCATTTCACTGTAAGGTCTACCTACACCTGTTGTATTCAGCATTTCACTGTGAGGTCTACTACACCTGTTGTATTCAGCATTTCACTGTAAGGTCTACCTACACCTGTTGTATTCAGTATTTCACTGTAAGGTCTACTACACCTGTTGTATTCAGTATTTCACTGTGAGGTCTACTACACCTGTTGTATTCAGCATTTCACTGTAAGGTCTACCTACACCTGTTGTATTCAGTATTTCACTGTAAGGTCTACTACACCTGTTGTATTCAGCATTTCACTGTAAGGTCTACTACACCTGTTGTATTCAGCATTTTACTGTAAGGTCTACTACACCTGTTGTATTCAGCATTTCACTGTGAGGTCTACTACACCTGTTGTATTCAGCATTTCACTGTAAGGTCTACCTACACCTGTTGTATTCAGCATTTCACTGTAAGGTCTACTACACCTGTTGTATTCAGCATTTCACTGTGAGGTCTACCTACACCTGTTGTATTCAGCATTTCACTGTGAGGTCTACTACACCTGTTGTATTCAGCATTTCACTGTGAGGTCTACCTACACCTGTTGTATTCAGCATTTCACTGTAAGGTCTACTACACCTGTTGTATTCAGCATTTCACTGTAAGGTCTACTACACCTGTTGTATTCAGCATTTCACTGTAAGGTCTACTACACCTGTTGTAGTCAGCATTTCACTGTGAGGTCTACCTACACCTGTTGTATTCAGCATTTCACTGTAAGGTCTACTACACCTGTTGTATTCAGCATTTCACTGTAAGGTCTACCTACACCTGTTGTATTCAGCATTTCACTGTAAGGTCTACTACACCTGTTGTATTCAGCATTTCACTGTGAGGTCTACTACACCTGTTGTGTTCAGCATTTCACTGTGAGGTCTACTACACCTGTTGTATTCAGCATTTCACTGTAAGGTCTACCTACACCTGTTGTATTCAGCATTTCACTGTGAGGTCTACTACACCTGTTGTATTCAGCATTTCACTGTGAGGTCTACCTACACCTGTTGTATTCAGCATTTCACTGTAAGGTCTACTACACCTGTTGTATTCAGCATTTCACTGTAAGGTCTACCTACACCTGTTGT
Organism: Oncorhynchus nerka; assembly: GCF_034236695.1. Classification (NCBI taxonomy): domain Eukaryota; kingdom Metazoa; phylum Chordata; class Actinopteri; order Salmoniformes; family Salmonidae; genus Oncorhynchus; species Oncorhynchus nerka. The sequence continues at coordinate 26,694 of NW_027040126.1, forward strand.
ATTCAGCATTTCACTGTAAGGTCTACCTACACCTGTTGTATTCAGCATTTCACTGTAAGGTCTACCTACACCTGTTGTATTCAGCATTTCACTGTAAGGTCTACCTACACCTGTTGTATTCAGCATTTCACTGTGAGGTCTACTACACCTGTTGTATTCAGCATTTCACTGTAAGGTCTACCTACACCTGTTGTATTCAGCATTTCACTGTAAGGTCTACTACACCTGTTGTATTCAGCATTTCACTATGAGGTCTACCTACACCTGTTGTATTCAGCATTTCACTATGAGGTCTACCTACACCTGTTGTATTCAGCATTTCACTGTAAGGTCTACCTACACCTGTTGTATTCAGCATTTCACTGTAAGGTCTACCTACACCTGTTGTATTCAGCATTTCACTGTAAGGTCTACTACACCTGTTGTATTCAGCATTTCACTGTAAGGTCTACCTACACCTGTTGTATTCAGCATTTCACTGTAAGGTCTACCTACACCTGTTGTATTCAGCATTTCACTGTAAGGTCTACCTACACCTGTTGTATTCAGCATTTCACTGTAAGGTCTACTACACCTGTTGTATTCAGCATTTCACTGTGAGGTCTACTACACCTGTTGTATTCAGCATTTCACTGTGAGGTCTACTACACCTTTTGTGTTCAGCATTTCACTGTGAGGTCTACTACACCTGTTGTATTCAGCATTTCACTGTGAGGTCTACTACACCTGTTGTATTCAGCATTTCACTGTGAGGTCTACACCTGTTGTATTCAGCATTTCACTGTGAGGTCTACTACACCTGTTGTATTCAGCATTTCACTGTAAGGTCTACTACACCTGTTGTATTCAGCATTTCACTGTGAGGTCTACTACACCTGTTGTATTCAGCATTTCACTGTGAGGTCTACTACACCTGTTGTATTCAGCATTTCACTGTAAGGTCTACTACACCTGTTGTATTCAGCATTTCACTGTGAGGTCTACTACACCTGTTGTATTCAGCATTTCACTGTAAGGTCTACCTACACCTGTTGTATTCAGCATTTCACTGTGAGGTCTACTACACCTGTTGTATTCAGCATTTCACTGTGAGGTCTACTACACCTGTTGTATTCAGCATTTCACTGTGAGGTCTACTACACCTTTTGTGTTCAGCATTTCACTGTGAGGTCTACTACACCTGTTGTATTCAGCATTTCACTGTGAGGTCTACTACACTACACCTGTTGTATTCAGCATTTCACTGTAAGGTCTACTACACCTGTTGTATTCAGCATTTCACTGTGAGGTCTACTACACCTGTTGTATTCAGCATTTCACTGTAAGGTCTACTACACCTGTTGTATTCAGCATTTCACTGTAAGGTCTACTACACCTGTTGTATTCAGCATTTCACTGTAAGGTCTACTACACCTGTTGTATTCAGCATTTCACTGTGAGGTCTACTACACCTGTTGTATTCAGCATTTCACTGTAAGGTCTACTACACCTGTTGTATTCAGCATTTCACTGTAAGGTCTACTACACCTGTTGTATTCAGCATTTCACTGTAAGGTCTACTACACCTGTTGTATTCAGCATTTCACTGTGAGGTCTACTACACCTGTTGTATTCAGCATTTCACTGTGAGGTCTACTACACCTGTTGTATTCAGCATTTCACTGTGAGGTCTACCTACACCTGTTGTATTCAGCATTTCACTGGAAGGTCTACTACACCTGTTGTATTCAGCATTTCACTGTGAGGTCTACCTACACCTGTTGTATTCAGCATTTCACTGTGAGGTCTACTACACCTGTTGTATTCAGCATTTCACTGTAAGGTCTACTACACCTGTTGTATTCAGCATTTCACTGTAAGGTCTACTACACCTGTTGTATTCAGCATTTCACTGTAAGGTCTACTACACCTGTTGTATTCAGCATTTCACTGTAAGGTCTACTACACCTGTTGTATTCAGCATTTCACTGTAAGGTCTACTACACCTGTTGTATTCAGCATTTCACTGTAAGGTCTACTACACCTGTTGTATTCAGCATTTCACTGTGAGGTCTACTACACCTGTTGTATTCAGCATTTCACTGTGAGGTCTACTACACCTGTTGTATTCAGCATTTCACTGTGAGGTCTACTACACCTGTTGTATTCAGCATTTCACTGTAAGGTCTACTACACCTGTTGTATTCAGCATTTCACTGTAAGGTCTACTACACCTGTTGTATTCAGCATTTCACTGTAAGGTCTACTACACCTGTTGTATTCTGCATTTCACTGTAAGGTCTACAACACCTGTTGTATTCAGCATTTCACTGTGAGGTCTACCTACACCTGTTGTATTCAGCATTTCACTGTAAGGTCTACAACACCTGTTGTATTCAGCATTTCACTGTAAGGTCTACTACACCTGTTGTATTCAGCATTTCACTGTGAGGTCTACTACACCTGTTGTATTCAGCATTTCACTGTAAGGTCTACTACACCTGTTGTATTCAGCATTTCACTGTGAGGTCTACTACACCTGTTGTATTCAGCATTTCACTGTAAGGTCTACTACACCTGTTGTATTCAGCATTTCACTGTGAGGTCTACTACACCTGTTGTATTCAGCATTTCACTGTAAGGTCTACTACACCTGTTGTATTCAGCATTTCACTGTAAGGTCTACCTACACCTGTTGTATTCAGCATTTCACTGTGAGGTCTACTACACCTGTTGTATTCAGCATTTCACTGTAAGGTCTACTACACCTGTTGTATTCAGCATTTCACTGTGAGGTCTACTACACCTGTTGTATTCAGCATTTCACTGTAAGGTCTACTACACCTGTTGTATTCAGCATTTCACTGTAAGGTCTACTACACCTGTTGTATTCAGCATTTCACTGTGAGGTCTACCTACACCTGTTGTATTCAGCATTTCACTGTAAGGTCTACTACACCTGTTGTATTCAGCATTTCACTGTAAGGTCTACCTACACCTGTTGTATTCAGCATTTCACTGTAAGGTCTACTACACCTGTTGTAGTCAGCATTTCACTGTAAGGTCTACCTACACCTGTTGTATTCAGCATTTCACTGTAAGGTCTACTACACCTGTTGTATTCAGCATTTCCCTGTCAGGTCTACCTACACCTGTTGTATTCAGCATTTCACTGTAAGGTCTACTACACCTGTTGTATTCAGCATTTCACTGTAAGGTCTACTACACCTGTTGTATTCAGCATTTCCCTGTCAGGTCTACTACACCTGTGGATTCGGGAACATTTGACAAATACATTTAGATTTTGATTTAAAAGCAACGTTAAAAAGTGTTGCTCCCATGTTCTCATGAGCTGAAATAAAAGATCACAGAAATGTTCCAGACGCACAAAAAGCTTAATTCTCTCAAAATGTGTTGCACAAATTTGTTTACTTCCCTGTTAAGTGAGCATTTCTCCTTTGCCAAGATAATCCATCCAACCTGACAGGTGTGGCCTATCAAGACGCTGATTAAAACAGCATCGTTACACAGGTGCGCCTTGTGCTGGGGGACAGTAAAAAGGCCACTTTTTAAAATGTGCAGCTGTCGTCACACAACACAACGCCCACAGATGACAGTGGTTTTGAGGGAGCGTTGCACTGCTGATTGCAGGAATGTTCACCAGAGCGGTTGCCAGAGGATTTCATGTTAATTTCTTTACCACAAGCTGCCGCCGACGTAATTTTTAGAGAATTTGGAAGTACGTCAAACCGGCCTCACAACTGCAGACCACGTGAATGGCTTGGCGTGGGCGAGTTTTGCTGACGTCAACGTTGTGAAACAGAGCGCCCCGTGGTGGTGGTGGTGGGGTTATGGTGATGGGCAGGTACTCCCAGTCATGTCAACTCATTGAGCATATCTCTACTCCCAGACATGTCAACTCATTGAGCATATCTCTCCTCCCAGTCATGTCAACTCATTGAGCATATCTCTACTCCCAGTCATGTCAACTCATTGAGCATACCTCTACTCCCAGACATGTCACTCATTGAGCATATCTCTACTCCCAGTCATGTCAACTCATTGAGCATATCTCTACTCCCAGTCATGTCAACTCATTGAGCATATCTCTACTCCCAGTCATGTCAACTCATTGAGCATACCTCTACTCCCAGACATGTCACTCATTGAGCATATCTCTACTCCCAGTCATGTCAACTCATTGAGCATATCTCTACTCCCAGACATGTCACTCATTGAGCATATCTCTACTCCCAGTCATGTCAACTCATTGAGCATATCTCTAGTCCCAGACATGTCAACTCATTGAGCATACCTCTACTCCCAGACATGTCAACTCATTGAGCATACCTCTACTCCCAGACATGTCAACTCATTGAGCATATCTCTCCTCCCAGACATGTCAACTCATTGAGCATACCTCTACTCCCAGTCATGTCACTCATTGAGCATATCTCTACTCCCAGACATGTCACTCATTGAGCATATCTCTACTCCCAGTCATGTCAACTCATTGAGCATATCTCTACTCCCAGACATGTCACTCATTGAGCATATCTCTACTCCCAGTCATGTCAACTCATTGAGCATATCTCTACTCCCAGACATGTCAACTCATTGAGCATACCTCTACTCCCAGACATGTCAACTCATTGAGCATATCTCTACTCCCAGTCATGTCAACTCATTGAGCATATCTCTACTCCCAGACATGTCAACTCATTGAGCATACCTCTACTCCCAGACATGTCAACTCATTGAGCATATCTCTCCTCCCAGTCATGTCAACTCATTGAGCATATCTCTCCTCCCAGTCATGTCAACTCATTGAGCATATCTCTACTCCCAGACATGTCAACTCATTGAGCATACCTCTACTCCCAGACATGTCAACTCATTGAGCATACCTCTACTCCCAGACATGTCAACTCATTGAGCATATCTCTCCTCCCAGACATGTCAACTCATTGAGCATATCTCTACTCCCAGTCATGTCAACTCATTGAGCATATCTCTACTCCCAGTCATGTCAACTCATTGAGCATATCTCTACTCCCAGTCATGTCAACTCATTGAGCATATCTCTACTCCCAGACATGTCACTCATTGAGCATATCTCTACTCCCAGACATGTCACTCATTGAGCATATCTCTACTCCCAGTCATGTCACTCATTGAGCATATCTCTACTCCCAGTCATGTCACTCATTGAGCATATCTCTACTCCCAGTCATGTCACTCATTGAGCATATCTCTCCTCCCAGTCATGTCAACTCATTGAGCATATCTCTCCTCACTCATTGAGCATATCTCTACTCCCAGTCATGTCAACTCATTGAGCATATCTCTCCTCCCAGACATGTCAACTCATTGATCATATCTCTACTCCCAGTCATGTCACTCATTGAGCATACCTCTACTCCCAGACATGTCACTCATTGAGCATATCTCTACTCCCAGACATGTCAACTCATTGAGCATATCTCTACTCCCAGACATGTCAACTCATTGAGCATATCTCTCCTCACTCATTGAGCATCTCTCCTCCCGGTCATGTCAACTCATTGAGCATATCTCTACTCCCAGTCATGTCACTCATTGAGCATATCTCTCCTCCCAGACATGTCAACTCATTGAGCATATCTCTCCTCCCAGACATGTCAACTCATTGAGCATATCTCTACTCCCAGTCATGTCAACTCATTGAGCATATCTCTACTCACTCATTGAGCATATCTCTACTCACTCATTGAGCATATCTCTCCTCCCAGTCATGTCACTCATTGAGCATATCTCTACTCCCAGACATGTCAACTCATTGAGCATATCTCTACTCCCAGTCATGTCACTCATTGAGCATATCTCTACTCCCAGACATGTCAACTCATTGAGCATATCTCTACTCCCAGTCATGTCACTCATTGAGCATATCTCTCCTCACTCATTGAGCATATCTCTACTCCCAGACATGTCAACTCATTGAGCATATCTCTACTCACTAATTGAGCATATCTCTACTCACTCATTGAGCATATCTCTCCTCCCAGTCATGTCACTCATTGAGCATATCTCTCCTCACTCATTGAGCATATCTCTCCTCACTCATTGAGCATATCTCTACTCCCAGACATGTCAACTCATTGAGCATATCTCTACTCCCAGACATGTCACTCATTGAGCATATCTCTCCTCCCAGACATGTCACTCATTGAGCATATCTCTACTCCCAGTCATGTCACTCATTGAGCATATCTCTACTCCCAGTCATGTCAACTCATTGAGCATATCTCTACTCCCAGACATGTCAACTCATTGAGCATATCTCTACTTCCAGACATGTCAACTCATTGAGCATATCTCTCCTCACTCATTGAGCATATCTCTACTCCCAGACATGTCAACTCATTGAGCATATCTCTCCTCCCAGACATGTCACTCATTGAGCATATCTCTACTCCCAGACATGTCAACTCATTGAGTATATCTCTACTCCCAGACATGTCAACTCATTGAGCATATCTCTCCTCCCACATGTCACTCATTGAGCATATCTCTCCTCACTCATTGAGCATATCTCTACTCCCAGACATGTCAACTCATTGAGCATATCTCTACTCCCAGACATGTCAACTCATTGAGCATATCTCTACTCCCAGACATGTCAACTCATTGAGCATATCTCTACTCCCAGACATGTCAACTCATTGAGCATATCTCTACTCCCAGACATGTCAACTCATTGAGTGAGCATATCTCTACTCCCAGACATGTCAACTCATTGAGCATATCTCTCCTCCCACACATGTCACTCATTGAGCATATCTCTACTCCCAGACATGTCAACTCATTGAGCATATCTCTACTCCCAGACATGTCAACTCATTGAGCATATCTCTACTCCCAGTCATATCACTCATTGAGCATATCTCTACTCCCAGACATGTCAACTCATTGAGCATATCTCTACTCACTCATTGAGCATATCTCTACTCACTCATTGAGCATATCTCTCCTCCCAGTCATGTCAACTCATTGAGCATATCTCTACTCCCAGACATGTCAACTCATTGAGCATATCTCTACTCCCAGACATGTCAACTCATTGAGCATATCTCTACTCCCAGACATGTCAACTCATTGAGCATATCTCTACTCCCAGACATGTCAACTCATTGAGCATATCTCTACTCCCAGACATGTCAACTCATTGAGCATATCTCTACTCCCAGTCATGTCACTCATTGAGCATATCTCTCCTCACTCATTGAGCATATCTCTACTCCCAGACATGTCAACTCATTGAGCATATCTCTACTCACTAATTGAGCATATCTCTACTCACTCATTGAGCATATCTCTCCTCCCAGTCATGTCACTCATTGAGCATATCTCTCCTCACTCATTGAGCATATCTCTCCTCACTCATTGAGCATATCTCTACTCCCAGACATGTCAACTCATTGAGCATATCTCTACTCCCAGACATGTCACTCATTGAGCATATCTCTCCTCCCAGACATGTCACTCATTGAGCATATCTCTACTCCCAGTCATGTCACTCATTGAGCATATCTCTACTCCCAGTCATGTCAACTCATTGAGCATATCTCTACTCCCAGACATGTCAACTCATTGAGCATATCTCTACTTCCAGACATGTCAACTCATTGAGCATATCTCTCCTCACTCATTGAGCATATCTCTACTCCCAGACATGTCAACTCATTGAGCATATCTCTCCTCCCAGACATGTCACTCATTGAGCATATCTCTACTCCCAGACATGTCAACTCATTGAGCATATCTCTACTCCCAGACATGTCAACTCATTGAGCATATCTCTCCTCCCACATGTCACTCATTGAGCATATCTCTCCTCACTCATTGAGCATATCTCTACTCCCAGACATGTCAACTCATTGAGCATATCTCTACTCCCAGACATGTCAACTCATTGAGCATATCTCTACTCCCAGACATGTCAACTCATTGAGCATATCTCTACTCCCAGACATGTCAACTCATTGAGCATATCTCTACTCCCAGACATGTCAACTCATTGAGCATATCTCTACTCCCAGACATGTCAACTCATTGAGCATATCTCTCCTCCCACACATGTCACTCATTGAGCATATCTCTACTCCCAGACATGTCAACTCATTGAGCATATCTCTACTCCCAGACATGTCAACTCATTGAGCATATCTCTACTCCCAGTCATATCACTCATTGAGCATATCTCTACTCCCAGACATGTCAACTCATTGAGCATATCTCTACTCACTCATTGAGCATATCTCTACTCACTCATTGAGCATATCTCTCCTCCCAGTCATGTCAACTCATTGAGCATATCTCTACTCCCAGACATGTCAACTCATTGAGCATATCTCTACTCCCAGACATGTCAACTCATTGAGCATATCTCTACTCCCAGACATGTCAACTCATTGAGCATATCTCTACTCCCAGACATGTCAACTCATTGAGCATATCTCTACTCCCAGACATGTCAACTCATTGAGCATATCTCTCCTCCCACACATGTCACTCATTGAGCATATCTCTACTCCCAGACATGTCAACTCATTGAGCATATCTCTACTCCCAGACATGTCAACTCATTGAGCATATCTCTACTCCCAGTCATATCACTCATTGAGCATATCTCTACTCCCAGACATGTCAACTCATTGAGCATATCTCTACTCACTAATTGAGCATATCTCTACTCACTCATTGAGCATATCTCTCCTCCCAGTCATGTCACTCATTGAGCATATCTCTCCTCACTCATTGAGCATATCTCTCCTCACTCATTGAGCATATCTCTACTCCCAGACATGTCAACTCATTGAGCATATCTCTACTCCCAGACATGTCACTCATTGAGCATATCTCTCCTCCCAGACATGTCACTCATTGAGCATATCTCTACTCCCAGTCATGTCACTCATTGAGCATATCTCTACTCCCAGTCATGTCAACTCATTGAGCATATCTCTACTCCCAGACATGTCAACTCATTGAGCATATCTCTACTTCCAGACATGTCAACTCATTGAGCATATCTCTCCTCACTCATTGAGCATATCTCTACTCCCAGACATGTCAACTCATTGAGCATATCTCTCCTCCCAGACATGTCACTCATTGAGCATATCTCTACTCCCAGACATGTCAACTCATTGAGCATATCTCTACTCCCAGACATGTCAACTCATTGAGCATATCTCTCCTCCCACATGTCACTCATTGAGCATATCTCTCCTCACTCATTGAGCATATCTCTACTCCCAGACATGTCAACTCATTGAGCATATCTCTACTCCCAGACATGTCAACTCATTGAGCATATCTCTACTCCCAGACATGTCAACTCATTGAGCATATCTCTACTCCCAGACATGTCAACTCATTGAGCATATCTCTACTCCCAGACATGTCAACTCATTGAGCATATCTCTACTCCCAGACATGTCAACTCATTGAGCATATCTCTCCTCCCACACATGTCACTCATTGAGCATATCTCTACTCCCAGACATGTCAACTCATTGAGCATATCTCTACTCCCAGACATGTCAACTCATTGAGCATATCTCTACTCCCAGTCATATCACTCATTGAGCATATCTCTACTCCCAGACATGTCAACTCATTGAGCATATCTCTACTCACTCATTGAGCATATCTCTACTCACTCATTGAGCATATCTCTCCTCCCAGTCATGTCAACTCATTGAGCATATCTCTACTCCCAGACATGTCAACTCATTGAGCATATCTCTACTCCCAGTCATGTCACTCATTGAGCATATCTCTACTCCCAGACATGTCAACTCATTGAGCATATCTCTCCTCACTCATTGAGCATATCTCTCCTCACTCATTGAGCATATCTCTCCTCCCAGTCATGTCAACTCATTGAGCATATCTCTACTCACTCATTGAGCATATCTCTCCTCCCAGTCATGTCAACTCATTGAGCATATCTCTACTCCCAGACATGTCAACTCATTGAGCATATCTCTACTCCCAGTCATGTCACTCATTGAGCATATCTCTCCTCCCAGTCATGTCAACTCATTGAGCATATCTCTACTCCCAGTCATGTCAACTCATTGAGCATATCTCTCCTCACTCATTGAGCATATCTCTACTCCCAGTCATGTGAAATCCATAGATGAGGGCCAAATCATTGACTATGTCCTTATTCACTCAGACATGTCAACTCATTGAGCATATCTTACTCCCAGACATGTTTCTTGTTCTCATTGAGCATATCTCTAGAGACTCCCTGTAGACATGTCAAGTGCTGGTTGAGCATATCTTCTGAACTTCCCAGCTAAACATCTGTCAACTCATTGTAGCATATCTCTGGTCTCCCACTGACAGCTGGTAGTATCTGGTCTCTCACTGTTTAGTAGCATCGTATCTGGTCTCTCTCTCTCTTACTGTCACTAGCTGAGCATATCTCTTCTCCCTGTTCATAGCTCAACTCTTACTGTTTGTAGCTGGTAGTATCTGGTCTCTCTCTTACTGTTCCAGTAGCTGGTAGTATGTCAACTCATTGAGCTGGTAGTATCTCTCTCCCAGTCATTACTGTTCATTGAGCTGGTAGTATCTGGTCTCCCAGACTGTTCAAGCTCATTGAGTCATGTCTCTCTTACTGTTCTAGTAGCTGGTAGTATCTCTCTCACTCACTGTTCTAGTAGCTGGTAGTATCTGGTCTCTCTCTCTCCCAGTCTGTCAACTCACTGTTTGTAGCTGGTAGTATCTCTTACTGTTCCAGAGCATGTCAACTCATTGAGCATATCTCTCTCTTACTGTTCTAGTAGCTGGTAGTATCTGGTCATATCTCTACTGTTCCCAGTACTGTCAACTCATTGAGCATATCTGGTCTCTCTCACTCACTGTTCTGAGCTGGTAGTATCTATCTCTCTCTCTTACTGTTCATTGAGCATATCTCTCCTCCCAGTCATCTCAACTCTCTCTTACTGTTCTGAGCATATCTGGTCTACTCACTGTTCTAGTAGCTGGTAGTATCTCTCCTCCCAGTCACTGTTCTAGTAGCTGGTAGTATATAATCTCTCTCCTGTTCAGACATGTCAACTCATTGAGTATATCTCTCTCTCTTACTGTTCAGTAGCTGGTAGTATCTGGTCACTCATTCTTACTGTTCTAGTAGCTGGTAGTATCTCTCTCTCCCAGTCTGTCAACTCACTGTTTGTAGCTGGTAGTATCTGGTCTCTCTCTCCTGTTCAGTAGCATCTGTCTCTCTCATCTAGAGCAGTATCTCTCCTCACTCATTGAGCTGGTAGTATCTGGTCTCTCTCCCACTGTTCAGTAGCTGAAATCCTTACTGTTAGATGAGTATCTGGCCAAATACATTTACTGTTCAAGCTGGTGTATCTGATCTCCTTATTGAACTGTCACTCAGTAAAATCTTTGAAATGGTAGCATGTTGTGTTTCTTGTTCTAGTAGCTGGTATATCTGGTCTATATCTTACTGTTCTAGTAGCTGGTAGTATCTGGTCTCTCTCTATCTTACTGTTCTAGTAGCTGGTAGTATCTGGGCCTCTTACTGTATAGCTGGTAGTATCTGTCTCTCTCTCTCTTACTGTTCTAGTAGTGCTGGTCTCAGACCATCCAACCTCTCTTCTTACTGTTCTAGTAGCTGGTAGTATCTGGTCTCTCTCTCTCTTTACTGTTCTAGTAGCTGGTAGTATCTGGTCTCTCTCTCTTACTGTTCTAAAGTATCTGGTCTCTCACACTAACTATTGTATCTGGTCTCTCTCTCTCTTACTGTTCAGTAGCTGGTAGTATATCTGGTCTCTCTCTTACTGTTCTAGTAGCTGGTAGTATCTGGTCTCTCTCTCTCTTACTGTTCTAGTAGCTGGTAGTATCTGGTCTCTCTCTCTCTTACTGTTCTAGTAGCTGGTAGTATCTGGTCTCTCTCTCTCTTACTGTTCTAGTAGCTGGTAGTATCTGGTCTCTCTCTTACTGTTCTAGTAGCTGGTAGTATCTGGTCTCTCTCTCTTACTGTTCTAGTAGCTGGTAGTATCTGGTTCTTACTGTTCTAGTAGCTGGTAGTATCTGGTCTCTCTCTCTTACTGTTCTAGTAGCTGGTAGTATCTGGTCTCTCTCTCTTACTGTTCTAGTAGCTGGTAGTATCTGGTCTCTCTCTCTTACTGTTCTAGTAGCTGGTAGTATCTGGTCTCTCTCTCTTACTGTTCTAGTAGCTGGTAGTATCTGGTCTCTCTCTTACTGTTCTAGCTTACTGTTCTAGTAGCTGGTAGTATCTGGTCTCTCTCTCTTACTGTTCTAGTAGCTGGTAGTATCTGGTCTCTCTCTTACTGTTCTAGTAGCTGGTAGTATCTGGTCTCTCTCTTACTGTTCTAGTAGCTGGTAGTATCTGTCTCTCTTACTGTTCTAGTAGCTGGTAGTATCTGGTCTCTCTCTCTTACTGTTCTAGTAGCTGGTAGTATCTGGTAGCTGGTAGTATCTCTCTCTCTCTTACTGTTCTAGTAGCTGGTAGTATCTGGTCTCTCTCTCTTACTGTTCTAGTAGCTGGTAGTATCTGGTCTCTCTCTTACTGTTCTAGTAGCTGGTAGTATCTGGTCTCTCTCTCTTACTGTTCTAGTAGCTGGTAGTATCTGGTCTCTCTCTCTTACTGTTCTAGTAGCTGGTAGTATCTGTCTCTCTCTCTCTTACTGTTCTAGTAGCTGGTAGTATCTGTATCTCTCTCTTACTGTTCTAGTAGCTGGTAGTATCTCTCTCTTACTGTTCTAGTAGCTGGTAGTATCTGGTCTCTCTCTCTTACTGTTCTTACTGTTCTAGTAGCTGGTAGTATCTGGTCTCTCTCTCTCTTACTGTTCTAGTAGCTGGTAGTATCTGGTCTCTCTCTCTTACTGTTCTAGTAGCTGGTAGTATCTGGTCTCTCTCTCTCTTACTGTTCTAGTAGCTGGTAGTATCTGGTCTCTCTCTTACTATTCTAGTAGCTGGTAGTATCTGGTCTCTCTATCTTACTGTTCTCGTAGCTGGTAGTATCTGGTCTCTATCTTACTGTTCTAGTAGCTGGTAGTATCTGGTCTTTCTCTTACTGTTCTAGTAGCTGGTAGTATCTGGTCTTTCTCTTACTGTTCTAGTAGCTGGTAGTATCTGGTCTCTCTCTCTCTTACTGTTCTAGTAGCTGGTAGTATCTGGTCTCTCTCTCTTACTGTTCTAGTAGCTGGTAGTATCTGGCCTCTCTCTCTTACTGTTCTAGTAGCTGGTAGTATCTGGTCTCTCTCTCTCTTACTGTTCTAGTAGCTGGTAGTATCTGTTCTCTCTCTCTCTCTTACTGTTCTAGTAGCTGGTAGTATCTGGTCTCTCTCTCTCTTACTGTTCTAGTAGCTGGTAGTATCTGGTCTCTCTCTCTTACTGTTCTAGTAGCTGGTAGTATCTGGTCTCTCTCTCTCTTACTGTTCTAGTAGCTGGTAGTATCTGGTCTCTCTCTCTTACTATTCTAGTAGCTGGTAGTATCTGGTCTCTCTCTCTTACTGTTCTAGTAGCTGGTCGTATCTGGTCTCTCTCTCTTACTGTTCTAGTAGCTGGTAGTATCTGGTCTTTCTCTTACTGTTCTAGTAGCTGGTAGTATCTGGTCTTTCTCTTACTGTTCTAGTAGCTGGTAGTATCTGGTCTCTCTCTCTCTTACTGTTCTAGTAGCTGGTAGTATCTGGTCTCTCTCTCTTACTGTTCTAGTAGCTGGTAGTATCTGGTCTCTCTCTCTTACTGTTCTAGTAGCTGGTCGTATCTGGTCTCTCTCTCTTACTGTTCTAGTAGCTGGTAGTATCTGGTCTCTCTCTCTTACTGTTCTAGTAGCTGGTAGTATCTGGTCTTTCTCTTACTGTTCTAGTAGCTGGTAGTATCTGGTCTTTCTCTTACTGTTCTAGTAGCTGGTAGTATCTGGTCTCTCTCTCTTACTGTTCTAGTAGCTGGTAGTATCTGGCCTCTCTCTCTTACTGTTCTAGTAGCTGGTCGTATCTGGTCTCTCTCTCTTACTGTTCTAGTAGCTGGTAGTATCTGTTCTCTCTCTCTCTTACTGTTCTAGTAGCTGGTAGTATCTGGTCTCTCTTACTGTTCTAGTAGCTGGTAGTATCTGGTCTCTCTCTCTTACTGTTCTAGTAGCTGGTAGTATCTGGTCTCTCTCTCTTACTGTTCTAGTAGCTGGTCGTATCTGGTCTCTCTCTCTTACTGTTCTAGTAGCTGGTAGTATCTGGTCTCTCTCTCTTACTGTTCTAGTAGCTGGTAGTATCTGGTCTCTCTCTCTCTTACTGTTCTAGTAGCTGGTAGTATCTGGTCTCTCTCTCTTACTGTTCTAGTAGCTGGTAGTATCTGGTCTCTCTCTCTCTTACTGTTCTAGTAGCTGGTAGTATCTGGTCTCTCTCTCTCTTACTGTTCTAGTAGCTGGTAGTATCTGGTCTCTCTCTCTCTTACTGTTCTAGTAGCTGGTAGTATCTGGTCTCTCTCTCTCTTATTGTTCTAGTAGCTGGTAGTATCTGGTCTCTCTCTCTCTTACTGTTCTAGTAGCTGGTCGTATCTGGCCTGTGTCTCTCTCTTACTGTTCTAGTAGCTGGTCGTATCTGGCCTGTGTCTCTCTCTTACTGTTCTAGTAGCTGGTCGTATCTGGCCTGTGTCTCTCTCTTACTGTTCTAGTAGCTGGTAGTATCTGGTCTCTCTCTCTCTTACTGTTCTAGTAGCTGGTCGTATCTGGCCTGTGTCTCTCTCTTACTGTTCTAGTAGCTGGTCGTATCTGGCCTGTGTCTCTCTCTCTGCCGTCGTCGCTCTGTCCTTCTCCAGCACTGCGTTGTCCCGCGTCTCACGGAGGTTCCTAGAGGACAGACCGAAGCAGTAAGAATTAAAACAGAATTAACAAACAATCGACTTTATGTTAAAATAAAATAATAATTTTAAAGTCTCCCAATCAAACTGGCTCAAATGGTACCTATGGGTCCTAGTCAAAAGTAGTGCACTATCAAATAGGGTGCATAAGCGCACTACTTTCGACAAGGGCACTAAATAGGGAATAAGGTGCATTTTTAAGGGCACTGATTCACACAATTTGTTGAATATCTGAATACATGATCTGAGTAAAGTACAGTACTGTATTCAAATCACAGTGAAAGAGTTCATCTCTAGAGGACACGGGCAGCATCTCTATAATCTCACCTGTTCTCTCTCTACATGGTCTGAGTAAAGTATAGTACTGTATTCAAATCTCTGTTATCACCTGTTCTCTCTCTGGTACATCTCTATAATCTCACCTGTTCTCTCTCTACATGGTCTGAGTAAAGTATAGTACTGTATTCAGAACACAGTGAAAGAGTTCCCTCTAGAGGACACGGGCAGCATCTCTATAATCTCACCTGTTCTCTCTCTACATGGTCTGAGTAAAGTCTCTATAATCTCACACTGTGAAAGAGTTCTCTCTAGAGGACTCTGGTACATCTCTATCATCTCACCTGTTCTCTCTCTCTCTCTCTGGTACATCTCTATAATCTCACCTGTTCTCTCTCTACATGGTCTGAGTAAAGTACAGTACTGTATTCAGAACACAGTGAAAGAGTTCATCTCTAGAGGACACGGGCAGCATCTCTATAATCTCACCTGTTCTCTCTCTGGTACATCTCTATAATCTCACCTGTTCTCTCTCTGGTACATCTCTATAATCTCACCTGTTCTCTCTCTACATGGTCTGAGTAAAGTACAGTACTGTATTCAGAACACAGTGAAAGAGTTCATCTCTAGAGGACACGGGCAGCATCTCTATAATCTCACCTGTTCTCTCTCTCTCTCTGGTACATCTCTATAATCTCACCTGTTCTCTCTCTCTCTCTGGTACATCTCTATAATCTCACCTGTTCTCTCTCTCTCTCTGGTTCATCTCTATAATCTCACCTGTTCTCTCTCTACATGGTCTGAGTAAAGTACAGTACTGTATTCAGAACACAGTGAAAGAGTTCCCTCTAGAGGACACTCACCTGTTCTCTCTCTACATGGTCTGAGTAAAGTACAGTACTGTATTCAGAACACAGTGAAAGAGTTCCCGCTAGAGCATCTCTATAATCTCACCTGTTCTCTCTCTGGTACATCTCTATAATCTCACCTGTTCTCTCTCTCTCTCTGGTACATCTCTATAATCTCACCTGTTCTCTCTCTCTGGTACATCTCTATAATCTCACCTGTTCTCTCTCTCGTACATCTCCTTTGAGGTCCTCTGCAGGCTATCGATCTCCTGGCTGGTCTTCAGACGAATGTTCTCCAGCTCCTCAGCAAGTTTATTCTCGTACTCTGTCTTGTAGTGGTCTCTGTGGAAAAACCATTATATTATACCTGATTGTAGCCATCCTTTGCCTTGATGACAGCTTTGCACACTCTTGGCATTCTCTCAACCAGCTTAATGAGGTAATCACCTGGAATGCATTTCAATTAACAGGTGTGCTTTGTTAAATTGTGGAATTTCTTTCCTTCTTCATGCTTTTGAGCCAATCAGTTGTGTTGACAATGTAGGGGTGGTATATAGAAGATATCCCTATTTGGTAAAAGACCCAAGTCCATAGTATGGCAGGAACAGCTCAAATAAGCAAAGAGAAACGACAGTCCATCATCACTTTAAGACATGAAGGTCAATAAATACGGAACATTTCAAGAACTTTGACAGTTTCTTCAAGTGCAGTCGGAAAAAACCATCAAGCGCTATTTATTTCACCTTTATTTAACCAGGTAGGCAAGTTGAGAACAAGTTCTCATTTACAACTGCGACCCGGCCAAGATAAAGCAAAGCAGCTATGATGAAACTGGTTCTCATGAGGACCACCACAGGAATGGAAGACCCAGAGTTCCCTCTGCTGCAGAGGATAAGTTCATTAGAGTTAACTGGCTCTCATGAGGACCGCCACAGGAAAGGAAGACCCAGAGTTACCTCTGCTGCAGAGGATAAGTTCATTAGAGGTCCCTCTGCTGCAGAGGATAAGTTCATTAGAGGTCCCTCTGCTGCTGAGGATAAGTTCATTAGAGTTCCCTCTGCTGCAGAGGATAAGTTCATTAGAGTTCCCTCTGCTGCAGAGGATAAGTTCATTAGAGGTCCCTCTGCTGCAGAGGATAAGTTCATTAGAGTTCCCTCTGCTGCAGAGGATAAGTTCATTAGAGTTCCCTCTGCTGCAGAGGATAAGTTCAGTAGAGGTCCCTCTGCTGCAGAGGATAAGTTCATTAGAGGTCCCTCTGCTGCAGAGGATAAGTTCAGTAGAGGTCCCTCTGCTGCAGAGGATAAGTTCATTAGAGTTAACTGTCTCTCATGAGGACCGCCACAGGAAAGGAAGACCCAGAGTTCCCTCTGCTGCAGAGGATAAGTTCATTAGAGTTACCAGCCTCAGAAATTGCAGCCCAAATAAATGCTTCACTGCTTCACCGTTCAGAGGAGACTGCGTGAATCAGACCTTCATGGTCGAATTGCTGAAAATAAGCCACTACTAAAAGACACCGATAAGAAGAAGAGACTTGCTTGGACCAAGAAACACGAGCAGTGGACATTAGACTGGTGGAAACATGTCCTTCGGTCTGATGAGTCCAAATATGAGATTTTTGGTTCCAAGCGCTGTGTCTTCGTGAGATGTAGAGAGTAGTTGAACGAATGATCTCTGCATGTGTGGTTCCCACCGTGAAGCATGGAGGAGGAGGTGTGACGGTGCTTTGCTGGTGACACTGTCAGTGGTTTATTTAGAATTCAAGGCATATTTAACCAGCATGGCTACCACAGCAATCTGCAGCGATACGCCATCCCATCTGGTTTGTGCTTAGTGGGACTATCATTTGTTTTTCAACAGGACAATGACCCAACACACCTCCAGGCTGTATAAGTGTAAGGGCTATTTGACCAAGAAGGAGAGTGCTGCGTCAGATGACCTGGCCTCCACAATCCCCCGACCTCAACCCAATTGAGATGGTTTGGGATGAGTTGGACCTCAGAGTGAAATAAAAGCAGCGAACAAGTGCTCAGCATATGTGGGAACTCCTTCAAGACTGTTGGAAAAGAATTCCAGGTGAAGCTGGTTGAGAGAATGCCAAGAGTGTGCAAAGCTGTCATCAAAGAAAAGGGTGGCTACGTGGAAGAAACAAAAGTTTTGTGTAACACTATTTTGGTTACTACATGATTCCATATGTGTTATTTCATAGTTTTGATGTCTTCACTATTATTCTACAATGTAGAAAATAGCAAAAAAACATTGAATGAATATATATAATATATATAATATGTCCAAACTTTTGACTGGTACTGTATATACAAAAGTATGTGGACACCCCAGCAAATTAATGAATTGGACTATTTCAGCCACAACCGTTGTTGACAGGTGTATAAAATCGAGCACACAGCCATGCAATCTCCATAGACAAACATTGTCAGTAGAATGGCCCGTACTGAAGAGCTCAGTGACTTTCAACGTGGCACCGTCATAGGATGCCACCTTTCCAACAAGACAAGTTTGTCACATTTCTGTCCCGGGTCAACTGTAATTGCCTCTATTGTGAAGTGGAAAGTTCCAGAACTCACGACAAGAGTTCCAAACTGGGAAAGGGGGGATACCTAAGTCAGTTATTCAACTGAATTTATTCAACTGAAATGTGTCTAACCGCATTTAACCCAAATGAAATGAAATGGGTTTCCATGGCCGAGCAGCTGCACACAAGTCTAAGATCACCATGTGAAATGCCAAGCGTCGGCTGGAGTGGTGTAAAGCTCAGCGCCATTGGACTCTGGAGCAGTGGAAACAAGTTCTCTGGAGGGATGAACCACACTTCACCATCTGGCAGTCCCACGGACGAATCTGGGTTTGGTGGATGACAGGAGAAGGCTACGAGCCTGAATGCATAGTGCCAACTGTAAAGTTTGGTGGACGAGGAATAATGGTTTTGGCCCCTTAGTTCCAGTGAAGGGAAATCTTAACGCTACAGCACAATGACATTCTAGATGATTCTGTGCTTCCAACTTTGTGGCAACAGTTTGGGGAAGGCCCTTTCCTGTTTCAGCATGACAATGCCCTCGTGCACAAAACAAGGTCCATACAGAAATGGTTTGTCGAGATCAGTGTGGAAGAACTTGACTGGCCTGCACAGAGCCCTGACCTCAACCCCATCGAACACCTTTGGGATGAATTGGAACGCCGACTGCGAGCCAGGCCTTATCGCCCAACATCAGTGCCCGACCTCACTAATGCTCTTGTGGCTGAATGGAAGCAAGTCCCTGCAGCAATGTTCCAACATCTAGTGGAAAGCCTTCCCTGAAGAGCGGAGGCTGTTATAGCAGCAAAGGGGGGTCCAACTCCATATTAATGACTTCCCAGAAGAGTGGAGGCTGTTATAGCAGCAAAGGGGGGTCCAACTCCATATTAATGCCATCCCAGAAGAGTGGAGGCTGTTATAGCAGCAAAGGGGGGTCCAACTCCATATTAATGACTTCCCAGAAGAGTGGAGGCTGTTATAGCAGCAAAGGGGGTCCAACTCCATATTAATGACTTCCCAGAAGAGTGGAGGCTGTTATAGCAGCAAAGGGGGGTCCAACTCGATATTAATGACTTCCCTGAAGAGTGGAGGCTGTTATAGCAGCAAAGGGGGGTCCAACTCGATATTAATGACTTCCCTGAAGAGTGGAGGCTGTTATAGCAGCAAAGGGGGGGTCCAACTCCATATTAATGACTTCCCTGAAGAGTGGAGGCTGTTATAGCAGCAAAGGGGGGACCAACTCCATATTAATGACTTCCCTGAAGAGTGGAGGCTGTTATAGCAGCAAAGGGGGGTCCAACTCCATATTAATGACTTCCCAGAAGAGTGGAGGCTGTTATAGGGGGGGTCCAACTCCATATTAATGACTTCCCAGAAGAGTGGAGGCTGTTATAGCAGCAAGGGGGACCAACTCCATATTAATGACTTCCCAGAAGAGTGGAGGCTGTTATAGCAGCAAAGGGGGGACCAACTCCATATTAACGCCCATGATCTTGGAATGAGATGTTGGACGTGCAGGTGTCCATATATTTTTGGTCATGTAATGTATCATCAAGAAGGTTCCTAAGAAGGTAAAGCACTTCTCCAGGCAGGCGTTGTTAGATCTGATTATCACGACAGGAGACTGCAATACACACACCTGAGGAGGAACGCACCCAAAGGGCTGGCTAGCTCTGTCCAGCCCTTAGGGGGCGTTCCAGGTGGTCTGTACTGCAGTCACACTGCCCAGCTTTAGGTGGCGATGGAGACCTCTTGACGGGTACCCACCTGGAAGCTATATATTTATCTTAGACCTCCTCCATGGCCCTCTGGGTTAGGGTTGGGGAGGGGTACTGACCTAGAAGGGTTAGGGAGGAGTACTGACCTAGAACGGTTAGGGAGGGGTACTGACCTAGAAGGGTTAGGGAGGAGTACTGATATAGAAAGGTTAGGGAGGGGTACTGATATAGGAGGGTTAGGGAGGAGTACTGACCCAAAAGGGTTAGGGAGGAGTACTGATATAGAAGGGTTAGGGAGGAGTACTGATATAGAAGGGTTAGGGAGGAGTACTGATATAGAAGGGTTAGGGAGGAGTACTGATATAGAAGGGTTAGGGAGGAGTACTGATATAGAAGGGTTAGGGAGGAGTACTGACCTAGAAGGGTTAGGGAGGAGTACTGATATAGGAGGGTTAGGGAGGAGTACTGATATAGAAGGGTTAGGGAGGGGTACTGATATAGGAGGGTTAGGGAGGAGAACTGATATAGAAGGGTTAGGGAGGGGTACTGACCTAGAAGGGTTAGGGAGGAGTACTGATATAGAAGGGTGGGGGGGAGTACAGACCTAGAAGGGTTAGGGAGGAGTACTGATATAGGAGGGTTAGGGAGGAGTACTGATATAGAAGGGTGGGGGGGAGTACAGACCTAGAAGGGTTAGGGAGGAGTACTGATATAGAAGGGTTAGGGAGGGGTACTGACCTAGAAGGGTTAGGGAGGAGTACTGATCCAGAAGGGTTAGGGAGGGGTACTGACCTAGAAGGGTTAGGGAGGGGTACTGATATAGAAGGGTTAGGGAGGAGTACTGATATAGAAGGGTTAGGGAGGAGTACTGACCTAGGAGGGTTAGGGAGGAGTACTGACCTAGGAGGGTTAGGGAGGGGTACTGACCTAGAAGGGTTAGGGAGGAGTACTGATCCAGAAGGGTTAGGGAGGGGTACTGATCTAGAAGGGTTAGGGAGGAGTACTGATATAGAAGGGTTAGGGGGGAGTACAGACCTAGAAGGGTTAGGGAGGAGTACTGATATAGAAGGGTTAGGGAGGAGTACTGATATAGAAGGGTTAGGGAGGGGTACTGATATAGGAGGGTTAGGGAGGAGTACTGATATAGAAGGGTTAGGGAGGGGTACTGACCTAGGAGGGTTAGGGAGGAGTACTGACCCAGAAGGGTTAGGGAGGAGTACTGACCTAGGAGGGTTAGGGAGGAGTACCGACCCAGAAGGGTTAGGGAGGAGTACCGACCCAGAAGGGTTAGGGAGGAGTACTGACCTAGAAGCGATGTATTTGTGATAGACCTCCTCCCTGGCCCTCTGGGCACCGTCCAGCTGGGTCTGCAGCCTCTCTAGACGGTCTTCCTGGTGGGCACAGCGCACATTCAGCTCCATGCTCTGTCTGTGAACATATTCCTTATCCTTCTGGAGGAGGGTCACCGTCTGCTGCAGAGTAGACACCTGGAGGACAGAGAGGTTAGAGGTAGTCAATCCATCTGTAGGAGGGTCACTGACTGCTGCAGAGTACACACCTGGAGGACAGAGGGGTTAGAGGTAGTCAATCCATCTGGAGGGGGTCACCGTCTGCTGCAGAGTAGACACCTGGAACACAGAGGGGTTAGAATTAGAGGTAGTCTTTATCCATCTGGAGGAGGGTCACTGACTGCTGCAGAGTAGACACCTGGAGGACAGAGGGGTTAGAGGTAGTCAATCCATCTGGAGGAGGGTCACCGTCTGCTGCAGAGTAGACACCTGGAGGACAGAGGGGTTAGAGGTGGTCAATCCATCTGGAGGAGGGTCACTGACTGCTGCAGAGTAGACACCTGGAACACAGAGGGGTTAGAGGTAGTCAATCCATCTGGAGGAGGGTCACTGACTGCTGCAGAGTAGACACCTGGACGACAGAGGGGTTAGAGGTAGTCTATCCATCTGGAGGAGGGTCACTGACTGCTGCAGAGTAGACACCTGGACGACAGAGGGGTTAGAGGTAGTCTATCCATCTGGAGGAGGGTCACCGTCTGCTGGAGGACATTTAACGTGACATGTTGTCATTTAGCAGATGCTGTAATTCAGAGGGAGGTCCAGTCAGTATCTTCCACTAAAGGAAGGTGAGACAACATCTATCAGCCAATCAGTGGTACTGTTGGCAACATCAAGGTGTTCGGCAGGTAGCAGTAGTAGTATCCAGGTTGGTGTTGTACCTCTCGACTCAGCTCATTCCTCTCCCTGGTCTGGACCTCATGAGTCATCTCCAGCAGCTCCAGCCTCTTCCTCAACTCTCTCACCTCACACTCAAACGCATCCCGCTCACTGGAACGGAAGGGAGGATCGACGTTTAGTTTCTAAATGTCTAAACACACAAATACATTTTTCAAAGTGAAAAGAGTCCATTTTTGTAAATCCTTCTCCAGACATTTGATCTGACAGGGACACTTGATGAAAACAGAAGTGGTCTTTCCTCCCTCTCCCCCTCTCTCCCTCTCTCTCACCGTTTGATGTTAGAGTAGTTGTCCTGATGAAAACAGAAGTGGTCTTTCCTCCCTCCCTCTCTCTCCCTCTCTCTCACCGTTTGATGTTAGAGTAATTGTCCTGATGAAAACAGAAGTGGTCTTTCCTCCCTCCCCCTCTCTCCCTCTCTCTCACCGTTTGATGTTAGAGTAGTTGTCCTGATGAAAACAGAGGTGGTCTTTCCTCCCTCTCCCTCTCTCTCCCTCTCTCTCACCGTTTGATGTTAGAGTAATTGTCCTGCTGAAAACTGAGGTGGTCTTTCCTCCCTCTCTCTCTCTTACCGTTTGATGTTAGAGTAGTTGTCCCGCTTGAAGTCTCCCTCCTGGATGAGCCCTTTAGTGTCAGCCAGCTCCAGAGTTAGTCTCTGGTTCCTGATCTCCAGCTCTGACCTCGCCCTGCGCTCCTCCTCGTAACTCTACACCACAGGAGGAGGGTTACAAAACAATCACATGGGCCGACAAACAATTAACGCCCCTCTTAGAAACTGCCGTAGCTGCAGAACCGACACTGCTCTAAGACAAACAGTACCTGCATGAAGGCCCTGATCTGTCCTCTCTCTGTCTGTACCTCCATGAAGGCCCTGATCTGTCCTCTCTCTGTCTGTACCTCCATGAAGGCTCTGATCTGTCCTCTGTCTGTACCTCCATGAAGGCTCTGATCTGTCCTCTCTCTGTCTGTACCTCCATGAAGGCTCTGATCTGTCCTCTGTCTGTACCTCCATGAAGGCCCTGATCTGTCCTCTCTCTGTCTGTACCTCCATGAAGGCCCTGATCTGTCCTCTCTCTGTCTGTACCTCCATGAAGGCTCTGATCTGTCCTCTCTCTGTCTGTACCTCCATGAAGGCTTTAATCTGTCCTGTCTGTACCTCCATGAAGGCTCTGATCTGTCCTCTCTCTGTACCTCCATGAAGGCTCTGATCTGTCCTCTCTCTGTCTGTACCTCCATGAAGGCTCTGATCTGTCTCTCTCTGTCTGTACCTCCATGAAGGCCCTGATCTGTCTGTACCTCCATGAAGGCTCTCTGTACCTCCATGAAGGCTCTGATCTGTCCTCTCTCTGTCTGTACCTCCATGAAGGCTGTGATCTGTCCTCTCTGTCTGTACCTCCATGAAGGCCCTGATCTGTCCTCTCTCTGTCTGTACCTCCATGAAGGCTCTGATCTGTCCTCTCTCTGTCTGTACCTCCATGAAGGCTCTGATCTGTACTCTCTCTGTCTGTACCTCCATGAAGGCTCTGATCTGTCCTCTCTCTGTCTGTACCTCCATGAAGGCTCTGATCTGTCCTCTCTCTGTCTGTACCTCCATGAAGGCTCTGATCTGTCCTCTCTGTCTGTACCTCCATGAAGGCTCTGATCTGTCCTCTGTCTGTACCTCCATGAAGGCTCTGATCTGTCCTCTCTCTGTCTGTACCTCCATGAAGGCCCTGATCTGTCCTCTCTCTGTCTGTACCTCCATGAAGGCTTTAATCTGTCCTCTGTCTGTACCTCCATGAAGGCTCTGATCTGTCCTCTGTCTGTACCTCCATGAAGGCTCTGATCTGTCCTCTCTCTGTCTGTACCTCCATGAAGGCTTTAATCTGTCCTCTGTCTGTACCTCCATGAAGGCTTTAATCTGTCCTCTGTCTGTACCTCCATGAAGGCTCTGATCTGTCCTCTCTCTGTCTGTACCTCCATGAAGGCTCTGATCTGTCCTCTCTCTGTCTGTACCTCCATGAAGGCTCTGATCTGTCCTCTCTCTGTCTGTACCTCCATGAAGGCTCTGATCTGTCCTCTCTCTGTCTGTACCTCCATGAAGGCTCTGATCTGTCCTCTCTCTGTCTGTACCTCCATGAAGGCCCTGATCTGTCCTCTCTGTCTGTACCTCCATGAAGGCTCTGATCTGTCCTCTCTCTGTACCTCCATGAAGGCTCTGATCTGTCCTCTCTCTGTCTGTACCTCCATGAAGGCTGTGATCTGTCCTCTCTGTCTGTACCTCCATGAAGGCCCTGATCTGTCCTCTCTCTGTCTGTACCTCCATGAAGGCTCTGATCTGTCCTCTCTCTGTCTGTACCTCCATGAAGGCTCTGATCTGTACTCTCTCTGTCTGTACCTCCATGAAGGCTCTGATCTGTCCTCTCTCTGTCTGTACCTCCATGAAGGCTCTGATCTGTCCTCTCTGTCTGTACCTCCATGAAGGCTCTGATCTGTCCTCTGTCTGTACCTCCATGAAGGCTCTGATCTGTCCTCTCTCTGTCTGTACCTCCATGAAGGCCCTGATCTGTCCTCTCTCTGTCTGTACCTCCATGAAGGCTTTAATCTGTCCTCTGTCTGTACCTCCATGAAGGCTCTGATCTGTCCTCTGTCTGTACCTCCATGAAGGCTCTGATCTGTCCTCTCTCTGTCTGTACCTCCATGAAGGCTTTAATCTGTCCTCTGTCTGTACCTCCATGAAGGCTTTAATCTGTCCTCTGTCTGTACCTCCATGAAGGCTCTGATCTGTCCTCTCTCTGTCTGTACCTCCATGAAGGCTCTGATCTGTCCTCTCTGTCTGTACCTCCATGAAGGCCCTGATCTGTCCTCTGTCTGTACCTCCATGAAGGCCCTGATCTGTCCTCTCTCTGTCTGTACCTCCATGAAGGCTCTGATCTGTCCTCTCTCTGTCTGTATCTCCATGAAGGCTCTGATCTGTCCTCTCTCTGTCTGTACCTCCATGAAGGCTCTGATCTGTCCTCTCTCTGTCTGTACCTCCATGAAGGCCCTGATCTGTCCTCTCTCTGTCTGTACCTCCATGAAGGCTCTGATCTGTCCTCTCTCTGTACCTCCATGAAGGCTCTGATCTGTCCTCCCTCTGTCTGTACCTCCATGAAGGCCTTAATCTGTCCTCTCTGTCTGTACCTCCATGAAGGCTCTGATCTGTCCTCTCTCTGTCTGTACCTCCATGAAGGCTCTGATCTGTCCTCTCTCTGTCTGTACCTCCATGAAGACTCTGATCTGTCCTCTCTCTGTCTGTACCTGCATGATGGCCCTGATCTGTCCTCTCTGTCTGTACCTCCATGAAGGCTGTGATCTGTCCTCTCTGTCTGTACCTCCATGAAGGGCCTGATCTGTCCTCTCTCTGTCTGTACCTCCATGAAGGCTCTGATCTGTCCTCTCTCTGTCTGTACCTCCATGAAGGCTCTGATCTGTCCTCTCTCTGTCTGTACCTCCATGAAGGCTCTGATCTGTCCTCTCTCTGTCTGTACCTCCATGAAGGCTCTGATCTGTCCTCTCTCTGTCTGTACCTCCATGAAGGCTCTGATCTGTCCTCTCTCTGTCTGTACCTCCATGAAGGCTCTGATCTGTCCTCTCTCTGTCTGTACCTCCATGAAGGCTCTGATCTGTCCTCTGTCTGTACCTCCATGAAGGCTCTGATCTGTCCTCTCTCTGTCTGTACCTCCATGAAGGCTCTGATCTGTCCTCTCTCTGTCTGTATCTCCATGAAGGCTCTGATCTGTCCTCTGTCTGTACCTCCATGAAGGCTCTGATCTGTCCTCTCTGTCTGTACCTCCATGAAGGCTCTGATCTGTCCTCTCTGTCTGTACCTCCATGAAGGCTCTGATCTGTCCTCTCTCTGTCTGTACCTCCATGAAGGCTCTGATCTGTCCTCTCTCTGTCTGTACCTCCATGAAGGCTCTGATCTGTCCTCTCTCTGTCTGTACCTCCATGAAGGCTCTGATCTGTCCTCTGTCTGTACCTCCATGACGGCTCTGATCTGTCCTCTCTCTGTCTGTACCTCCATGAAGGCTCTGATCTGTCCTCTCTCTCCATCTGTATCTCCATCCAAGGCTCTGATCTGTCCTCTGTCTGTACCTCCATGAAGGCTCTGATCTGTCTGATCTCTCTCTGTCTTATAACTCCATGAAGGCTCTGATCTGTCTCTCTGTCTGTACCTCCATGAAGGCTCTGATCTGTCCTCTCTCTGTCTGTACCTCCATGAAGGCTCTGATCTGTCCTCTATCTGTACCTCCATGAAGGCTCTGATCTGTCCTCTCTCTGTCTGTACCTCCATGAAGGCTCTGATCTGTCCTCTCTCTGTCTGTACCTCCATGAAGGCTCTGATCTGTCCTCTATCTGTACCTCCATGAAGGCTCTGATCTGTAACTCTCTGTACCTCCATGCTCTGATCTGTCTGTGTGTGTGTGTGTGTGTGTGTGTGTGTGTGTGTGTGTGTGTATATACCTTCATAAGGGCCTTGATCTCAGTTCTGTGTGTCTCCAGGTCATCTGTCAGGCTGTTCCTCTTGACATGGAGCTCAGAGAGCTGGGCTTTGAGAGGACTCACCACCTCATAGAAACACACCTGGGAGAACACCACACTGCATTATAACACAACACACTGCATTATAACACAACACACTGCATTATAACACAACACACTGCATTATAACACAACACACTGCATTAACACACAACACACTGCATTATAACACACAACACACTGCATTATAACAACACACTGTATTATAACAACACACTGCATTATAACACAACACACTGCATTATAACACACAACACACTGCATTATAACACAACACACTGCATTATAACAACACACTGCATTATAACACAACACACTGCATTATAACACAACACACTGCATTATAACACAACACACTGCATTATAACACAACACACTGCATTATAACACAACACACTGCATTATAACAACACACTGCATTATAACACAACACACTGCATTATAACACAACACACTGCATTATAACACAACACACTGCATTATAACACAACACACTGCATTATAACACAACACACTGCATTATAACACAACACTGCATTATAACAACACACTGCATTATAACAACACACTGCATTATAACACAACACACTGCATTATAACACAACACACTGCATTATAACACAACACACTGCATTATAACACAACACACTGCATTATAACAACACACTGCATTATAACACAACACACTGCATTATAACACAACACACTGCATTATAACAACACACTGCATTATAACACAACACACTGCATTATAACACAACACACTGCATTATAACACACTGCATTATAACACAACACACTGCATTATAACACACTGCATTATAACACAACACACTGCATTATAACACAACACTGCATTATAACAACACACTGCATTATAACACAACACACTGCATTATAACACAACACACTGCATTATAACACCACACACTGCATTATAACACAACACACTGCATTATAACACAACACACTGCATTATAACACAACACACTGCATTATAACAACACACTGCATTATAACAACACACTGCATTATAACAACACACTGCATTATAACACAACACACTGCATTATAACAACACACTGCATTATAACAACACACTGCATTATAACAACACACTGCATTATAACACAACACACTGCATTATAACACAACACACTGCATTATAACACACAACACACTGCATTATAACACAACACACTGCATTATAACAACACACTGTATTATAACAACACACTGCATTATAACACAACACACTGCATTATAACACACAACACACTGCATTATAACACAACACACTGCATTATAACAACACACTGCATTATAACACAACACACTGCATTATAACACAACACACTGCATTATAACACAACACACTGCATTATAACACAACACACTGCATTATAACACAACACACTGCATTATAACACAACACACTGCATTATAACACACACTGCATTATAACAACACACTGCATTATAACACCACACTGCATTATAACACACAACACACTGCATTATAACACACAACACACTGCATTATAACACACAACACACTGCATTATAACACAACACACTGCATTATAACACAACACACTGCATTATAACACAACACACTGCATTATAACACAACACACTGCATTATAACACAACACACTGCATTAACACACTGCATTATAACACAACACACTGCATTAACACACAACACACTGCATTAACACACTGCATTATAACACAACACACTGCATTATAACACAACACACTGCATTATAACACAACACACTGCATTAACACACAACACACTGCATTATAACACAACACACTGCATTATAACACAACACACTGCATTATAACACAACACACTGCATTATAACAACACACTGCATTATAACACACTGCATTATAACACAACACACTGCATTATAACACAACACACTGCATTATAACACCACACTGCATTATAACACAACACACTGCATTATAACACAACACACTGCATTATAACAACACACTGCATTAACACACAACACACTGCAATATAACACAACACACTGCATTATAACACAACACACTGCATTATAACAACACACTGCATTATAACAACACACTGCATTAACATACCACACTGCATTACCATACCACATTACCACCCCACACTGCATTATAACAACACACTGCATTATAACACAACACACTGCATTATAACAACACACTGCATTATAACAACACACTGCATTATAACACAACACACTGCATTATAACACAACACACTGTATTATAACACAACACACTGCATTATAACACAACACACTGCATTATAACAACACACTGCATTATAACAACACACTGCATTACCATACCACATTACCACACCACACTGCATTATAACACAACACACTGCATTATAACACAACACACTGCATTATAACAACACACTGCATTACCATACCACATTACCACACCACATTAGCAGGATCTCTCCCCAGTTCTCACCGCTACGTATTCAGTGATAGAGAGTCTCTCCTCTGGGATATCTCGGAGCTCCTTGTATTTGTCCTCGGTGAGCTCCAGGTCCCTGAGGCTGCGTCGCAGGTCTCCTGCCTTGTCACACAGCCGTCTGTTAGTCTCCTCCAGCTGCTTCTGTCTCAGTAGGATGCCATCCATCTCCTGCTTCCTCAGAGCCTGCTGCCTCCTGCAGGACAGACAGAGAACCACACTGACTAGAGGCACATCTAAAAAGAGGGCACCCTTTCCAAGCCAACCTGTTTGGTTGAACATCTTCCAATCTTTTAGAGGTTCTGGGTTCGGCAAGGTGATCCTGTGTTGACCTACGACCCCTACGACTGATCAGAGAGACTTGGTTGAACATCTTCCAATATTTTTGAGGTTCTGGGTTCAGCAAGGTGATCCTGTGTTGACCTACGACCCCTACGACTGATCAGAGAGACTTGGTTGAACATCTTCCAATCTTTTAGAGGTTCTGGGTTCGGCAAGGTGATCCTGTGTTGACCTACGACCCCTACGACTGATCAGAGAGACTTGGTTGAACATCTTCCAATCTTTTAGAGGTTCTGGGTTCGGCAAGGTGATCCTGTGTTGACCTACGACCCCTACGACTGATCAGAGAGACTTGGTTGAACATCTTCCAATCTTTTAGAGGTTCTGGGTTCAGCAAGGTGATCCTGTGTTGACCTACGACCCCTACGACTGATCAGAGAGACTTAGTTGAACATCCAATCTTTTAGAGGTTCTGGGTTCGGCAAGGTGATCCTGTGTTGACCTACGACCCCTACGACTGATCAGAGAGACTTGGTTGAACATCTTCCAATCTTTTAGAGGTTCTGAGTTCAGCAAGGTGATCCTGTGTTGACCTACGACCCCTACGACTGATCAGAGAAACTCTGTATCTGCCATATTATTATGGCTAAGGTTAGTCAAGGTCTCAGCTCTGTTCCTACCTCCTCTCCTCCTGGGTGAGTTGCAGCTGTCTGTCCAGTCTCAGATCTGTTCCTACCTCCTCTCCTCCTGGGTGAGTTGCAGCTGTCTGTCCAGTCTCAGATCTGTTCCTACCTCCTCTCCTCCTGGGTGAGTTGTAGCTGTCTGTCCAGTCTCAGATCTGTTCCTACCTCCTCTCCTCCTGGGTGAGTTGCAGCTGTCTGTCCAGTCTCAGATCTGTTCCTACCTCCTCTCCTCCTGGGTGAGTTGTAGCTGTCTGTCCAGTCTCAACTCTGTTCCTACCTCCTCTCCTCCTGGGTGAGTTGCAGCTGGCTGTCCAGTCTCAGATCTGTTCCTACCTCCTCTCCTCCTGGGTGAGTTGCAGCTGGCTGTCCAGTCTCAGATCTGTTCCTACCTCCTCTCCTCCTGGGTGAGTTGTAGCTGTCTGTCCAGTCTCAACTCTGTTCCTACCTCCTCTCCTCCTGGGTGAGTTGCAGCTGGCTGTCCAGTCTCAGATCTGTTCCTACCTCCTCTCATCCTGGGTGAGTTGCAGCTGGCTGTCCAGTCTCAGAGCCAGGACTTGTTTCTGGTGCAGGGCAACATTCAGCCTCTCCTCCAGCTCCTCCGTCTAGGGAAGAGAGCACAGAACAAGTAGAGGGATACATAAGAGCGTCCCCAATGGCCTCTAATTAACTTTCCTATTATATAGTGCACTACCCCGTATCTGGTATATAATGTAAATAAATCTAAAATGGCCGCACAGTTTTTGGACTCCTTTATCAGTTCCTACCTGATTAAGTACAATACCATGGGAAAATAATGTTGAAAGGACAGGTAGTGTTTGGAGCTAAAAGGGTGGGACGAAAAACAACAAGATAACGAAATGCAAATTATACTGGGTCTGGAAAATGTATTTAGGTTCACAACCTTTTGTGAAACAGCACAGTTAAAAAAAATGATATGGCATAGTTTTTCAACAGGACAATGACCCAACACCAAGAAGGAGAATGAGGCATCAGATGACCTGGCCTCTACAATCACCCGACCTCAACCCAATTGAGATGGTTTGGGATGAGTTGGACCGCAGAGGGAAGGAAAAGCAGCCAACAAGTGCTCAGCAAGACTGTTGGAAAATTATTCCAGGTGAAGCTGGTTGAGAGAATGCCAAGCGTGTGCAAAGCTGTCATCAAGGCTGTTATGTTCTGTTAATTACTGATGTCCCCTTTAAGGATGGAGCACCCTTGGTCATGCGCAGTATTGTTCTATGTTATTCTGGTACTAACTAGTTTGAGTAAATATGAAGCTCCAGTTCAATTGCTTGTATTCCGAGTCTTTCTTATTACATAAATAAGTACTAAGTGTTAAGACACTACAAAGGCGACGAGGATGATTACCTGCAGTGTGCATCACGAATTCAGATGGAGTTCGTAGGAAGAGAGGAAGATTTTGACCCTGTAGCACAACAGCTAGCAAGCAGTGAAAACGAGGGGAGAGCTGACGAGAACGAGGCGGCAGATCAAAGACCTGTGGAGCCGGAGGTAAAGAGAATGGCTAGCATCGGGAAAATAGATGTGTTTGATGACACGCAAGAAAACTGGGCAACTTACATTGAACGACTGGAACAGTACTTCATTGCAAACGACATTGCTGATAACAAAGAGTACCAGCGTTGTTGAGTTTAATTGGCCCAAAACCATACAGTTTGCTAAGAGATCTGACTGCCCCTCTGAAGCCCTCAAATAAAACATTCACAGAGATTGTGGAGATATTGCAAAATCACCTATCACCTAAACCACTCCTCATCGCGGAACGTTTTCGTTTCCACAAGAGAGATCAGAATGAGGGGAGGGGTTAGTACATATGTAGCAGTGTTGAAGAAACTGTCGGAACATTGCCAGTTGGGAGAGAACCTAAATGACACATTAAGGGATAGATTTGTTTGTGGACTGAAACATGAACACATTCAAAACGTTTGCTCACAGAATCAGAGCTCACGTTTGCAAAGGCTGTTGAAATTGCTGTGGCTATGGAAATCGCGACTAAAGATGCATTTGAGTTGCAAAGTAAAAGAAGTACTGACCTGTCACAAATTTCCCTGCACAAGTTTTCACGCAGTCGACAGCGCCCCGTGTGAACGAAAAATGCAACAGGTGTGACAGAGATGGTCACAGAGCAGAGGATTGCCGTTTCAAAGACGAAATTTGTCACAAATGCAGTAGAAGGGGCACATTCAAAGAGCATGCAAAGCAAAATTCAGTCACAACAGGAAAACTGAGAAAATTAAAGGGTCTGTGAATGCACTAGCAGAGAACAGTGGCAGTGATTCAGATGAACGATTAATTGGTACAATGGAGTTAAACACAGTGACTTCTCCCAGCAGTAGCATAATATGGGTGACACCAGATATCGAAGGCAAACCCCTCAAAATGGAGCTGGACACAGGATCTGCAGTGTCTATAATTTCCACTACTGTCTACAATGAGCATTTTAAGGCTATCAAGCTGAAGAACACAAATGTGTTGCTGAAGACATACTCAGGAGAGAGATTGAGTCCAATGGGGCGTTGCAAGTCAGAGTGCATTATGGGGGGCAAACACAGCAGTTACAGCTGTATGTTGTGCCTGGAACTGGCCCCCATTATTTGGCAGGGAATGGCTTTCAAAAATAAAGCTGAATTGGTGTGACTTGAAAATGCTCCACACGTTCCAGTCCAAAGAGAAAGGCACAGACCAAACACTGGAACACTTGCGGAAGAAATACAACACAGTTTTCAGTGATCAGATGGGAACAGTAAAAGGCTTCACAGCAAAACTTGTACTAAGAGATGATGCAACCCCAAAATTCTGCAAAGCCAGATCTGTTCCATACTCCCTGAGACCAAAGGTGGAAGCGGAAATCGATCGCTTGCAGGATACAGGGATCCTGACGAAAGTGGACAGAAGCGAATGGGCCACACCCATAGTTCCTATTGTGAAGAAAGACGGGTCTGTTAGAATGTGTGGGGACTTCAAGGTAACTGTGAATCAATGTTGCATGTGGACCAATACCCCCTACCACGTCTGGATGACATCTTTGCTGCACTAGCTGGTGGGAAACACTTCAGTAAAATCGATCTGAAACAGGCT
Source organism: Oncorhynchus nerka (assembly GCF_034236695.1). Lineage (NCBI taxonomy): Eukaryota > Metazoa > Chordata > Actinopteri > Salmoniformes > Salmonidae > Oncorhynchus > Oncorhynchus nerka. Next base: position 60,299 of record NW_027040126.1, read on the forward strand.
TACCTGCAGCTACCGGTTGAAGAGAGTTCCAAACAGTACCTGACAATAAACACACACAAAGGTCTATACAGGTATAACCGCCTGGTTTTTGGCATTGCATCAGCCCCAGCCATTTGGCAACGAACTATTGACCAGATTTTGCAAGGAATCCCAGGAACCCAGTGTATCCTGGATGACATGATCATAACAGGACGCACCGACAAAGAGCACCTGGCTAACCTGGAAGAGGTCCTGAAAAGACTGAAAGAGTATGGTCTACAGGCAAACTTAAAGAAGTGTGAGTTCTTCAAAGACAAGATTGTCTTCTGTGGATATGAGATTGACTGCAATGGATTGCACAAAACACAGGACAAAATCGAGGCAGTGGTACAGGCACCACGACCACAAAATATCCAGAAGTGAGATCTTTCACGGGACTGATCAATTACTACAGAAGATTCCTCCCAAACCTTTCAGCAGTACTCCAGCCTCTAAATCAGCTCCTGGAAAAGAATAGGACATGGCGGTGGACAGAGCAGTGTGAAAATGCATTTCTGGAGGCAAAACGGCTCATAACATCTGAACAGGTCCTGATGCATTACGACCCTGAAATGCCAGTGAAGTTGGCTTGTGATGCGTCCCTTATGGATTAGGGGCAGTCCTTTCACACACACTGAAAGATGGGTCAGAGAGGCCAGTTGCATTCGCGTCACGAACATTGAATGATGCAGAGAAAAACTACTCACAAATCGACAAAGAAGCACTGGCACTAGTGTGGGCGTCAAGAAATTCCACGCATACCTATATGGCAAGCGTTTCACACTGGTTACAGATCACCAGCCGTTGCTTTCCATTTTCAGTCCAAAGAAATGCATTCCGGCAATGACAGCAGCCAGGTTACAGCGATATGCCCTGTTCCTTGCCAGTCATATGTATGACATTGAGTTTAAGCCGTCATCCCTCCACACAAATGCAGATGGATTATCCAGACTGCCGTGTACAAGAGAAAGACAAAGGAGGGTGGATGCAGTGGACATGTTCCATACCGCTCAGCTTGAGGCACTACCAGTCACAAGCACAGTTATCAAACAGGAGACAAGGAAAGATGTGACCTTGTCAAAAGTGTACACCTACACCATGTCAGGATGGCCAGCTACTGGCAGAAAGGAGCTGACTCCGTATTTCCAGCGGAGAAACGAAATTACAACGTACCAAGGATGTTTGATGTGGGGAATGAGAGTCATGATACCCCAGAAATGCCAACATCTAGTCTTGCAGCAACTACATGAAGGTCATGTTGGAATTGTCAAAATGAAGCTGCTCGCGAGGAGCCACTTCTGGTGGCCAGGTCTGGACCAACAGATAGAAAATATGGCAAAGAACTGTAGTGGATGTTTGGAAACCCTTCACATGCCTGCTCCTGTCCCAGTCCACCCATGGGAATGGCCCGCAGAGCCATGGCAGAGAATTCATGTGGACTACGCTGGTCCCTTTGAAAAGCACATGTTTCTGGTTATAGTTGATGCCCATTCCAAATGGCCAGAGGTGTTTTGCACTGACTCCTCCACCTCAGCTCAGACGATAGAGTGTCTCAGAACAACGTTTGCACGCTTCGGTTTGCCACTGCAGCTGGTAAGTGACAACGCGCAAGCTTTTGTAAGTGACGAGTTTACAAGATTCATGTCAGTAAATGGAATCAAACACTCAACCTCAGCTCCGTACCACCCTGCCACCAATGGGCTGGCAGAACGCTTTGTGCAAACCCTAAAGCAAGGACTCCGTGCAGCAAAACGAGACGAAGGGACTTTGCAAACAAAACTGGCCAAGTTCCTGGCCTCCTACCGAAACACCCCACATGCCACGACAAATGAAAGCCCAGCCGCACTGATGTTCGGGAGGCCTCTCCGCACACAGCTGGACATCATGAAGCCAAACAGGCGTAATGAAGTGCTGAACAAACAAGCCAAGATGCTCTCCGGTGGCCGGGAGCGCCATCTCCAAACAGGACAGGAAGTGATGGTGCGAGACTACAGAAGAGGAGGGAAATGGACAAGAGGGACCGTACACACACAAACGGGACCCAGAACTTACCAGGTTCAAGTGAGCCCAGACATAATGTGGCGGCGTCACATTAACCAAATGCATTCCACGGAAAACAGCACAACAATCGAGAGAGAACAGGCACAGAGAGCTCCTGAGAGTGACACACAGGGAACTGTAGAGGACGGTGGGGCAGTAGAGAGACCCCAGGCTGAAAGAAGGGAACGTGTTGATGAAGGTGCTGCTATAGCAGACGCTATAATGGAACAAGCACACACTGAGGATGTTCAGGAGCCTCCAGACAATCCGAGGCGCTACCCAGAACGAAGGCACCGTCCACCAGACAGACTAGACTTATAAACAAACAAACAAAAACGAACTGTTCAAGTTCAAATTAAAAGATGCAAAATAACTACAAGAAGTTCTGGGAAATGTTTCAGTTGTGGTTTGGTAAAAGTAACTCTGATTGTATAAGAGAAGGAATGTTATGTTCTGTTAATTACTGATGTCCCCTTTAAGGATGGAGCACCCTTGGTCATGCGCAGTATTGTTCTATGTTATTCTGGTACTAACTAGTTTGAGTAAATGTGAAGCTCCAGTTCAATTGCTTGTATTCCGAGTCTTTCTTATTACATAAATAAGTACTAAGTGTTAAGACACTACAAAGGCAAAGGGTGGCTACTTTGAAGAATCTCAAATATATTTTGATTTGTGTAACACTTGATGAGTAAATGTTTTTATTTTTTAAACTTTAGCTGACGTGGGCTAGTTGAAATGTTTTTATTTTTTAACTTTAGCTGTGGGCTAGTTTGAAATGTTTTTATTTTTCAACTTTAGCTGACGTGGGCTAGTTGAAATGTTTTTATTTTTTAACTTTAGCTGACGTGGGCTAGTTGAAATGTTTTTATTTTTTAACGTTAGCTGACGTGGGCTAGTTGAAATGTTTTTATTTTTTTAACGTTAGCTGACGTGGGCTAGTTGAAATGTTTTTATTTTTTTAACGTTAGCTGACGTGGGCTAGTTGAAATGTTTTTATTTTTTAACTTTAGCTGACGTGGGCTAGTTGAAATGTTTTTATTTTTTAACGTTAGCTGACGTGGGCTAGTTGAAATGTTGTTATTTTTTTAACGTTAGCTGACGTGGGCTAGTTGAAATGTTGTTATTTTTTTAACGTTAGCTGACGTGGGCTAGTTGAAATGTTTTTATTTTTGTAACGTTAGCTGACGTGGGCTAGTTGATCTGGACATCTCTGACACGTTATGAATATCTCTCTACGGTCTGTAATGACTGACATGACAAGAGGACCTGATTACGCACCACCCAATTTAGAAATAGCACCTTGTGCATTCTACTATTAAAACTGTCAAGAGTAACTTTAAAGCGGGACAGATGTTTTTTAGGGTCTGTGCAGCAAGTCACATTTTATGTCACATTCTTCATAGACAAGTGTAAACTAACAGTGAAATGCTTACTTACTTACAAGTCCTTTTCCAACCATGTAGAGTTAAAGATAACATAAAAGAAGCAGGCTGAACGTCGTTTGACGTCCCTACTTTAGGGCCCTCTAGTCATAAGTAATAGAATAGGATACTATTTGAGAAGCAACCCCACATGTATGCTGATGTGAAGGTTTGGTAGCTCGACAGAACATCTTTGAGATCCTAGCTAACTACCTTTGTCAAGTGGTCCACTTTCATGTTATCTATGATGAGATTTTTCTGCGACATCTCTATTTTTAACAGCTGTAAGTTGTGCAGTAGCTCTTTCCTCTCGATGAGCTGTCGGGTGACTTTCTGTGTCCCGGTGCGGTCCCGTTCGTCCGACGACGAGATGTCTTCCGTAGGCACCGTGGTCTCCAGACTGAATTCTTCCGACTCCTCTAGGGAGCTGGAGATATTCACCGACGGGTTTTTCTGCTTCTTCGGAGGCATTTTGTATCTAGATAACGTTAGCTACCCCGCTTTTGTCAAACAAGTAGTGATCTGCTTTTTGCCAGCTAACTACTGAGCATATAACTTTAGTATTACCGAAGATTAAGGATTAGCGAACTCAAGAGTTCAAGGACAGTTAAGGCGTTAGCTAGCTAGTTGTATGATTGTACTAGCTAGCTAACAACGTCGACTGTTGCACGACATATACTGGTAACTAGCTCCTTGTCTGTGGTTGCATTAACTGTTAGCTACTGTACAGTACTAGTTAGTTACATAGTTATAGTTAGCCAACGTCGAATAGTTGGAAAAGTTCACTGTCCAACAGGTAGCTTCATAGCTAGCTGGCTAATTCCTTACAAATTATTATTTTTTGTTGTTGTTGTAATATCCATAAATTAAATGGGGTTAGCATTTACTATTTATATTCGCGAACAACCCTAAATGTTCGGTGGTCGCTGTTTTCATAATTTCAACGGTCCCGCTTCGAATCGCATAGAAACCGCCGCTAGCGGATCACAACAAACAAACGGAAGTGACATCCGAGTCACTTCCGTTTGTTTTGCAACCACATAAAATGTTCGCCAGAAACAGCAACATTTAAAAATAATTTATTCAACTTTTTTTTAGCGCTATTCAGTACATAAAGGATCTCAACGCGCTTTAAAGAAACAAAACAAAACATAATGAGATTGACAGTCAATAGAAAATTCATGGCTTTGAGTGGTCATCTGAGGGAGATGGTTAAAGAGGGGAGAGAAAGTTCGGAGGCAGGCAGGCAGCACGGTTTTCTTCTTCGAGGTTTTATTGGCGGACTACATCCCAAAATTGTACATTGCCACCACCTACTGGGTGGGGTGAAAACAAAAACTTTAACCACTGAACATAAAATAATAATAATAACGTATAAAGATTTTCATCCCAGAAATAGTTCAGCTACATTAACAATTATATCGATCTTTCTTGATTTACTTTCAACTTCCATCTATCACCAATGATTTAAATGACACAGTCCACTATCTTCACATGAAGGATTTCAGGGTCCTGCTGTTGATTCTCAGTCTGTGCTGAAGGCTCCAATGTAGGCATACCATTCTACACTACCGCAGGACCTTCAGATATACTCACTCTTTCAACCCTTTTGACAGCCTCTGCATAGGAGACTCTCAACTGCCTTTGATTTGAGCAATCTCAGTCTCTTCTACCATACATCGGGAACTCCAATGATTTTGCTCTTCATGCTCTTCATGCTCCCCACCACAGTTGATTGCTCTTCATGCTCCCCACCAGTTGGTTGCTCTTCATGCTCCCCACCACAGTTGATTGCTCTTCATGCTCCCCACCAGTTGATTGCTCCTCATGCTCCCCACCACAGTTGATTGCTCTTCATGCTCTTCATGCTCCCCACCACAGTTGATTGCTCTTCATGCTCTTCATGCTCCCCACCACAGTTGATTGCTCTTCATGCTCCCCACCACAGTTGATTGCTCTTCATGCTCCCCACCACAGTTGATTGCTCTTCATGCTCCCCACCACAGTTGATTGCTCTTCATGCTCCCCACCACAGTTGATTGCTCTTCATGCTCCCCACCACAGTTGATTGCTCTTCATGCTCCCCACCACAGTTGATTGCTCTTCATGCTCTTCATGCTCCCCACCACAGTTGATTGCTCCTCATGCTCCCCACCACAGTTGATTGCTCCTCATGCTCCCCACCACAGTTGATTGCTCTTCATGCTCCCCACCACAGTTGATTGCTCTTCATGCTCTTCATGCTCCCCACCACAGTTGATTGCTCTTCATGCTCCCCACCACAGTTGATTGCTCTTCATGCTCCCCACCACAGTTGATTGCTCTTCATGCTCCCCACCACAGTTGATTGCTCTTCATGCTCCCCACCACAGTTGATTGCTCTTCATGCTCCCCACCACAGTTGATTGCTCTTCCCCACCACAGTTGATTGTCTTCATGCCTTCATGCTCCCCACCACAGTTGATTGCTCCTCATGCTCCCCACCACAGTTGATTGTCCTCCCATGCTCCCCACCACAGTTGATTGCTCTTCCTCCCACCACAGTTGTGTCCTCCCCGACAGGTGCTCTCCCCACCACAGGTGTCCTCCCCACCACAGTTGTGTCCTCATGCTCCCCACCACAGTTGAGGTGTCCTCCTAGACAGTTGGTGTCCTCCCCCACGACAGGTGTCCTCCCCACCACAGGTGTCCTCCCAGACAGGTGTCCTCCCTCGACAGGTGTCACACATTTGGCAGAAAGGTGTCCTCCCTAGACAGGTGTCTCTCCAGTACATACAGGTCCCTCCCTGGACAGGTGAGATTCCCTCAAATAAGATCTCCCTAGAAGAGGTGTCCTCTTCGACAGGTGCCCTCCCTATGATTCAGTGTGTCCTCCTGGAAGGTTCCTTAAATAGACTGGTGTCCTCCCTGAGACAGGTGCCCTCCCTAGACAGGTGTCCTCCCTAGACAGGTGTCTTCCTAGACAGGTGTCTTCCCTAGACAGGTGTCCTCCCTAGACAGGTGTCCTCCCTCGACAGGTGTCCTCCCTCGACAGGTGTCCTCCCTCGACAGGTGTCCTTTCTCGACAGGTGTCCTCCCTAGACAGGTGTCCTCCCTAGACAGGTGTCCTTTCCCTAGACAGGTGTCCTCCCTCGACAGGTGTCTTCCCTAGACAGGTGTCCTTTCTCGACAGGTGTCCTCCCTAGACAGGTGTCCTCCCTAGACAGGTGTCCTCCCTAGACAGGTGTCCTCCCTCGACAGGTGTCCTCCCTCGACAGGTGCCCTACATTATATCCATCAGCTTGTTTGATGTCCAACAGACATTTCTTCTGTTCCTCAGAAAACACAAGAAATCAAAACTAACCCACTTCTCATGACGATCACTGATTTGACTTTACCCATAATGCTTTTGCCATAATTTTGGATGTTTCGGAAAACGGGTTCCACAAGTCAGGCAAATGCCGCTCTTTCAAATCAAATTTTATTGGTCACATAAAACATATTTATCAGACAAATGGTTATTTAATTTTGTATTATTATTATTGCAGCAATAATACCAATATTACACATCAATACAGGGACATTCCTCTGAATACAATAAATAAAAAACACCAGGCGATGTATATAAACCCTAGATGTATTTAAACCATGGATTGATGATCCTATGTATTCGCCATTGAGAGGCTTTGAAGCCACTGGTCGGCCATATTGCCCCTCCCCACTAGGCGCAGTCTTCCATTGGGAGTGAATGTAATTCTACAGTATTTCAATTAAAGATGCACTATGCAGAAATCACTCCACCTTTTCCTGGTTGCTGACATTTAGAATAGTTCGCCTCATTTCAGTTGATGTGACAAAACAAGCAAGTTTAGTGTAGAGAATCATTGTACCATCTAAACCGGTGTGAAATATATTAGCCATAACCCAAAAAATATATATTTTCAGCGGTTTGAAGCTGGTGTACAAAACCTAAAGTAAAGGACACAAAAACTTTTAAAAACTTACGTGAAACATAGAGATAGGACACATCAACTGATTCTTAGACTCGCTTTCGATGAGAATGACAGATCTATAGCACACATTTCTATGTGAATTTGGTGGGGTTTTCCAAAAACGTTCATATTGCAGCTTTAAATTGTTCAAGGACAAAATTACATGGGAACAATAACATTAGTAATCTAAAACGATACTTTAAGGATTTTTTAAAAATATATTTTATGCTATATATATATATATATATATATATATATACATATATTTTTATGCTTTGTTTCGCTAACATAATATAATTTAAAAGTATGCATTAAGGTGTTTGTAATATAATAAACGTGGCAAAAAAACGAATGTAGAATATTTAGCTAGCAACCTCCATGGAAATTCGCTATTAATTGTGCTAATTTTGTTAGCATTCTGATAATAGACGCACAATGGGCTTTTTAGCATTTTTTGGAGCACCCTTTCTATAGCTTCCAAAATATGCTTTACAACGGTGGGGGAGTGTCAAGATGGAGGCACTGTGGCTTCAACACAGCGCCCCCTATCAGTCACCTAGTTTATATACGAACCATTGAGCAGGAAGTTTAAACTCAGTTGGTAGTTTAGGGTAATTTCCGGTTCCAAATTGTCTCTTGCATTAAACGTTGTTTACTATGTATTGACGTGGGAAAATAACATATTTTTTTTGTATGATTGGTGAAATGTGAGACAGTCTTCTGTACAAATTGTTATGCCCAGAACATTAATCCCGGAACAAATATTTTTTGCACTTGCATCAGCACGACTGAATAATGGCGTTGCACACGTTTACAACGTGACCTTTCAAAAAAAAAAATCGATGAGCACGGATGTCAAATTGAATTCAGACTGACACAAATGTAAGACATTCGATGGAATATTACCACGATTATTTGATCCATTCTGTCCTTGTTGAGAGTGGACCTTAATTGCAGTTTGTATGATTTTTTTCTTCTTCTCGTGATTATGAAACATAAACACAGTCGCTTTCTATCTTGTCTGCACGTCGAACGGTATTTCCTCCTCTCCTGATGGACAGTTCTGGAACTTTAAATATAACGACGTGAGTGTCAACATATTGACTCCATATGCATGTATCATCAAACCATTGAAATGATGAGGTTTATCACCCCACCGCTTTTGAACGAGCTGCGGCGGCGTCTCCCGCTGTTAACCACTGTCGCAAATAAACAGCTACCACTCACCTGCCTTCTCCCACCCCACCACTCTGCACCCCTAAGCCGGCCTCTCTATACTGGGGCCATACTAAGAAAAGATGTACCCCTCCCTCAGTCTAAAGAAGATCAGACTGAAGAGAAACTGGACCTGGACATATGGAAATCTGTGATGAGGTTTCAGGTCCCAGAGGAGGAGAAACAGGGAGGTGAGGAGGGAGGTGGTGGTGCTGCTCCTTCAGGGCCAGGAGGAGGTGTAGCAGGGCAGGAGGAGGTCTCCCCACTGGAGGCCACCAGAGAGCTGGTAGTGATGTGGCGTCAGGCTGGGAAGCTGGTGCCAGAGATCATGACTGACGAGGAGCTGGGGATCCTGGCCGAGTTCCAAACCAAGTCCTCCAAGAAGAAGTACCTGAAATACCTGGCCATCAAGGAGGGCCACAAGAACAACCACAAGCAGAAACAGGAGAAGAAGAAGGCAGAGAGGAGCGAGAGGTTTCTGGAGGACGATAGGATCAGGCCTGGCGGTGTGAGAGGAGAGGAGGGGGAACTGAGGAACACTTTCCTTCTCCAGTTCTGGGGTCGTTCCCTGGACAAGCTGCTGGGGTGGAGGTCGGCCCAGGCCATGGTGTTCGGCCAGCCGCTGGTGTTCGATATGTCCTACGAACAGCAGATGACGCGTCGGGAGGTGGAGAACACGGCGTCCCAGCTGATGGAGGTGGAGGGGTGGAACCGCCGAGCCCCGGACCCCTTCCACCTACACTTCTGTAACTTGCAGCCGGACGGGGGTTACCGCAGGGAGCTGGTTAAACGCTACGGCGCCGAGGCCTGGGAGCGTCTCCTCATCACCTCCACAGAGCAACGTCACGTGGACCTGTTCCCCCGGGACGACCTGGTCTACCTGACGGCTGACTCCCCCAACGTCCTCCGTACCTTCGACAACTCTAAGGTCTACATCGTGGGCTCCATGGTAGACCGCTCCATCCAATCAGGGCTCTCCCTGGCCAACGCCAAGCGTCTGAAGCTGAATACGGCCCGTCTGCCGCTTGACGACTTCCTCCAATGGGAGACGGGGGCCAAGAACCTGACCCTGGATCAGATGATACGCATCTTGCTGACACTGAAGGAGAGTGGGAGGTGGGAGGAGGCGCTGGAGCACGTACCCAAGAGGAAACATGATGGATTCTACCAGGACAGAGACAGAGGCTCAGATAAGGACAGGAGGTTTAGTGGCAGAACCAGAGGGGGAGACACAGGGTTCAGGGCTGGGGACAGAGGGTTCAGGGCTGGGGACACAGGGTTCAGGGCTGGGGACACAGGGTTCAGGGCTGGGGACACAGGGTTCAGGGCTGGAGACACAGGGTTCAGGGCTGGGGACACAGGGTTCAGGGCTGGAGACACAGGGTTCAGGGCTGGGGACAGAGACTGTGATAGAACATTCAGAAGTGGGGACAGAGAGAGGGCATTTAGTAGAAGAGACAGTGTATTGAAGAGTGGGGACAGTGACAGAGCAATTAGGAATGGGGACAGAGAAGGAGACAGTGACAGAGCAGTCAGGACTGGAGACAGAGGAGACAGTGACAGAGGAGACAGTGACAGAGCAGTCAGGACTGGAGACAGTGACAGAGGAGACAGACAGTGACAGAGCAGTCAGGACCAGAGACAGAGGAGACAGTGACAGAGCAGTCAGGACTGGAGACAGAGGAGACAGTGACAGAGCAGTCAGGACTGGAGACAGAGGAGACAGTGACAGAGCAGTCAGGACTGGAGACAGAGTGACAGAGCAGTCAGGACTGGAGACAGAGGAGACAGTGACAGAGCAGTCAGGACCAGAGACAGAGGAGACAGTGACAGAGCAGTCAGGACCGGAGACAGTGACAGAGCAGTCAGGACCAGAGACAGAGATAGTATGGAGGAGTGGAGACAGAAACAGATGAATGGTGTGGTCAGAGAGAGAGGATCCACTAGCAGACATAAGGACAGTGTATTCAGTAGCAGAGACACGGTAGCAGTCAGTAAGGAAGCAGTACCTACAGGGGATGCAGAGAACAGACAGAACACACAGACCACCACCAGGGTACGGACATCACTAAAAACCAAGATGGAGGATCGGAACAGTACAGCCAAGAGCGGGAAGAAATTGCAGGAGGAAGAGTAGCCTTATTGGGCCAAATATTCAGACATTTCTCCTCTGAGTGTTCTTCAGTTTCACCCTGTTGTGTTAATAGATTCAGAGATGAACTGATGAAAAGCATTTCTAAATGCCTTGGAACACTTGACAGGTGCGGCATATCAAGACGCTGATTAAAACAGCGCGATCGTTACACAGGTGCGCCTTGTGCTGGGGTACAATAAAAGGCCAGTTCGGCAACAGCTCCAGGTGGACCATGAACAGAAACATTTTGAACAGAAACATTTTTTGATCAGCAACTCAGTGAGACTGTTTGATTGTTTGGAATCTTTGGCGTATTTGCTACTTCGTGTCGATGTACACCGAGGAAAAATATATATATATAAACGCAACATGTGAAGTGTATTATGAGCTGAAATAAAAGGATCCAGAACATTTTCCACATGTACAAAAAGCTTATTTCTCTCAAAAATGTTTTTGCACACATTTTTGTTTTACATCCCTGTTAGTGAGCATTTATTATTTGTCATGACGATCCATCCACTTGACAGGTGGAAGCGGATTAAACAGCATGGTCGTTACACAGGTGCACCTTGTGCTGGGGTACAATAAAAGGCCACTTTGGCAACGGCTCCAGGTGTACAGTCCTGCAGTCAACATGCCAATTGCAACGCTCCCTCAAAACTTGAGACATCTGTGGCATTGTGTTGTGTGACAAAACCTCTTAAAGAGGACTGAGGGAGCGTGCAGTTGGCATGCTGACTGCAGGAATGTCCACCAGAGCCGTTGCCAAAGTGGCCTTTTATTGTACCCCAGCACAAGGTGCACCTGTGTAACGATCCACCAGAGCTGTTGCATGAGATTTCAATGTTTAATTTCTCGACCATAAACTGCCTCCAACATCGCTCCCTCCGTGCGTCTAACCGGCCTCACAACCACAGACCAGGTGTAACCACGCCAGCCCAGGACCTCCTCATCCGGCTTCTTCACCTGCAGGGGGAGTTTTTATATCTGTAGTATAGCAATTTTGTGGGGAAAAGCTCTTTCTGATTGGGTGGGTCTGGCTCCCCAGTGAGTGGGTCTGGCTCCCCAGTGGGTGGGTCTGGCTCCCCAGTGAGTGGGTCTGGCTCTGCAGTGGGTGGGTCTGGCTCCCCAGTGAGTGGGTCTGGCTCCCAGTGGGTGGGTCTGGCTCCCCAGTGAGTGGGTCTGGCTCCGCAGTGGGTGGGTCTGGCTCCCCAGTGGGTGGGTCTGGCTCCCCAGTGAGTGGGTCTGGCTCCCCAGTGAGTGGGTCTGGCTCCCCAGTGAGTGGGCCTGGCTCCCCAGTGAGTGGGCCTGGCTCCCCAGTGGCTGGGTCTGGCTCCCCAGTGAGTGGGTCTGGCTCCCCAGTGAGTGGGTCTGGCTCCCCAGTGAGTGGGCCTGGCTCCCCAGTGAGTGGGCCTGGCTCCCCAGTGGGTGGGTCTGGCTCCCCAGTGAGTGGGTCTGGCTCCCCAGTGAGTGGGCCTGGCTCCCCAGTGAGTGGGTCTGGCTCCCCAGTGAGTGGGTCTGGCTCCCCAGTGGGTGGGTCTGGCTCCCCAGTGGGTGGGTCTGGCTCCCCAGTGAGTGGGTCTGGCTCCCCAGTGAGTGGGTCTGGCTCTGCAGTGGGTGGGTCTGGCTCCCCAGTGGGTGGGTCTGGCTCCCCAGTGGGTGGGTCTGGCTCCCCAGTGAGTGGGTCTGGCTCCCCAGTGGGTGGGTCTGGCTCCCCAGTGGGTGGGTCTGGCTCCCCAGTGGGTGGGTCTGGCTCCCCAGTGGGTGGGTCTGGCTCCCCAGTGGGTGGGTCTGGCTCCCCAGTGGGTGGGTCTGGCTCCCCAGTGGGTGGGTCTGGCTCCCCAGTGAGTGGGTCTGGCTCCCCAGTGGGTGAGTGGGTCTGGCTCCCCAGTGAGTGGGTCTGGCTCCCCGGTGGGTGGGTCTGGCTCCCCAGTGGGTGGGTCTGGCTCCCCAGTGGGTGAGTGGGTCTGGCTCCCCAGTGAGTGGGTCTGGCTCCCCAGTGAGTGGGTCTGGCTCCCCAGTGAGTGGGCCTGGCTCCCCAGTGAGTGGGTCTGGCTCCCCAGTGAGTGGGTCTGGCTCCCCAGTGAGTGGGTCTGGCTCCCCAGTGAGTGGGTCTGGCTCCCCAGTGAGTGGGCCTGGCTCCCCAGTGAGTGGGCCTGGCTCCCCAGTGGGTGGGTCTGGCTCCCCAGTGAGTGGGTCTGGCTCCCCAGTGAGTGGGTCTGGCTCCCCAGTGAGTGGGCCTGGCTCCCCAGTGGGTGGGTCTGGCTCCCCAGTGAGTGGGTCTGGCTCCCCAGTGAGTGGGTCTGGCTCCCCAGTGAGTGGGTCTGGCTCCCCAGTGAGTGGGTCTGGCTCCCCAGTGGGTGGGTCTGGCTCCCAGTGAGTGGGTCTGGCTCCCCAGTGAGTGGGTCTGGCTCCCCAGTGGGTGGGTCTGGCTCCCAGTGGGTGGGTCTGGCTCCCCAGTGGGTGGGTCTGGCTCCCCAGTGAGTGGGTCTGGCTCCCCAGTGGGTGGGTCTGGCTCCCCAGTGAGTGGGTCTGGCTCCCCAGTGGGTGGGTCTGGCTCCGCAGTGGGTGGGTCTGGCTCCCCAGTGGGTGGGTCTGGCTCCCCAGTGGGTGGGTGGGTCTGGCCCCCCAGTGGGTGGGTGGGTCTGGCTCCCCAGTGGGTGGGTGGGTCTGGCTCCCCAGTGGGTGGGTGGGTCTGGCTCCCCAGTGGGTGGGTGGGTCTGGCTCCCCCAGTGGGTGGGTGGGTCTGGCTCCCCAGTGGGTGGGTGGGTCTGGCTCCCCAGTGGGTGGGTAGGTCTGGGTGGGTCTGGCTCCCCAGTGGGTGGGTGGGTCTGGCCCCCAGTGGGTGGGTGGGTCTGGCTCCCCAGTGGGTGGGTGGGTCTGGCTCCCCAGTGGGTGGGTCTGGCTCCCCAGTGGGTGGGTGGGTCTGGCTCCCCAGTGGGTGGGTAGGTCTGGGTGGGTCTGGCCCCCCAGTGGGTGGGTGGGTCTGGCTCCCCAGTGGGTGGGTGGGTCTGGCCCCCCAGTGGGTGGGTGGGTCTGGCTCCCCAGTGGGTGGGTGGGTCTGGCTCCCAGTGGGTGGGTGGGTCTGGCCCCCAGTGGGTGGGTGGGTCTGGCCCCCCAGTGGCTGAGCCCCTGCCTAGTCCTGTGAAATCCATAGATTAGGGCCCTAATGAATTTATTTCAATTGATTGATTTCCTAATAAACTGTAACTCAGTAAAATCTTTGAAATGGTTTGCATTTATATATTTTTGTTCAGTATATTTAACCACAAAATGTTCATGTCATTATATTGTCTAGCTGAACTACAGTATTAAGTTAAAAACCATGTACTCCTGTTTAACCCATTCATCCTGTATTCAAGCGATATGAGATGGACAGATTCTCACTCTAAACAGTAAATAGATTCAACTCATCTTTAATTTTGTTCTCTGACATGAAGGAATTTAGAAAAATCTTTACAAAGTGAAAATGGTCAACAACAACAACCGTGAACCCCCCCCAACAACAACCGTGAACCCCCCCAACAACAACCGTGAACCCCCCCAACAACAACCGTGAACCCCCCAACAACAACCGTGAACCCCCCCAACCCCCAACAACAACAACTAACGTGAACCCCAACAACAACCAACAACAACCCCCCAACAACAACCGTGAACCCCCAACAACCCCCAACAACAACCGTGAACCCCCAACAACAACCGTGAACCCCCAACAACAACAACCGTGAACCCCCCAACAACCCCCAACAACAACCGTGAACCCCCCAACAACAACCGTGAACCCCCCAACCCCCAACAACAACCGTGAACCCCCCAACAACAACCGTGAACCCCCAACAACAACCGTGTGAACCCCCAACAACAACCGTGAACCCCCCAAAAAACAACCGTGAACCCCCCAAAACAACCGTGAACCCCCAAAAAAACAACCGCGAACCTCCCCCCAAAAACATTCTTATTTATACTTTCATACTACTTTCGTTTCGTTAAAAGTGAAATGTTTTCAGGTTCTTCATCGGGGAGATACAGTGCCTTCAGAAAGTACAGTAGTCATAACCTTTGAACCTTTTGACCCTGAAATCAAAATGGATTCAATTTATATATATATATTTTTATCTCACCCATCTACACACAATACTCCATAATGACAAGGTGAAAATGTGTTGAGAAATTTTAGCAAACGTGTCGAAAAAAGAAATTAGCTGAAAATGTTTTCACACCTTAAAACACAAGATGAAATCTACACTAGAGTTGCGACCAAGACAGTGGATGTTCCTGACTAGATAGTTTAGACTTAAACCTACTTGAACATCTATGGAAAGACCTAAAAAAGAAAATGGCTGTCTAGCAATGATCAACAACCAATTTGCCAGAGCGTGAATAATTCTCACCCATCTACACACAATACCCCATAATGACAAAGTGAAAACCTTAATGGTCAATACTTTCGATAAGCACCTTTGGCAGCGATTAAAGCTGCAAGGCTTTCTGGGTAAATCTCTTAAGAGCTTTCCACACCTGGATTGTGCAACATTTGCCCATTTATTCTTTTCAAAATTCTTCAAGCACCTGTCTGTCAAATTGGTTGTTGATCATTGCTACTCAACTATTTTCAGGTCTTGACATAGATTGTGAAGTAAATTTAGTTCAGCAGTAACTCCACGGTCTTCTTGGTAAGGAACTCAGTAGAACATTCACGGTTTCTTGTCCTGATGAAAAGGAACTCCCAGTGTAGATTTTGACCTTGTGTTTTAGGTTTATTGTCCTGATGAAAGGTGAACTCTCTCCCAGTGTAGATTTTCCCAGTGTCTGGTGGAACTCCTCTCCCAGACTGAGCCAGGTTTTTCCTCTGAAAGGTGAATTCTTTCTGTGCTTAGTTTCATTCTTCTGTTTAGTCTTTTATTTTTTTTATCCTGAAAAACTCCCCAGTCCTTAACGATTACAAGCATACCCATAACATGATGCGGCCACCACTATGCTTGAAAATATGGAGAGTGGTACTCAGTAATGTGTTGTATTGGATTTCCCTAAACATAACACTTTGTATTCAGGACAAGAAGTTAATTTCTTTACCACATTTTTTTTGCAGTATTACTTTAGTGCCTTGTTGCAAACAGGATGCATGTTTTGGAATATTTGTTATTCTGTTCAGGCTTCCTTCATTTCACTCTGTCATTTAGGTTGTGGATTAACTACGATGTTGTTGATCCATCCTCAGTTCTCTCCTTTCACAGCCAATAAACTCTGTAGCTGTTTTAAAGTCACCATTGACCTCATGGTAAAATCCCTGAGCGGTTTCCTTCCTCTCCGGCAACTGAGTTAAGAAGGACGCCTGTATCTTTGTAGTGACTGGGTGTATTGGGTGAGGCAGTTAACCCACTGTTCCCCTGAACAAGGCAGTTAACCCAACTGTTCCCCTGAACAAGGCAGTTAACCCACTGTTCCCCTGAACAAGGCAGTTAACCCCACTGCTCCCCTGAACAAGGCAGTTAACCCACTGTTCCCCTGAACAAGGCAGTTAACCCACTGTTCCCCTGAACAAGGCAGTTAACCCACTGTTCCCCTGAACAAGGCAGTTAACCCACTGTTCCCTGAACAAGGCAGTTAACCCACTGTTCCCTGAACAAGGCAGTTAACCCACTGCTCCCTGTTAAACAAGGCAGTTAACCCACTGTTCCCTGAACAAGGCAGTTAACCCACTGTTCCCCTGAACAAGGCAGTTAACCCACTGTTCCCCTGAACAAGGCAGTTAACCCACTGTTCCCCTGAACAAGGCAGTTAACCCACTGTTCCCCTGAGCGAGGCAGTTAACTCACTGTTCCCCTGAGCGAGGCAGTTAACTCACTGTTCCCCTGAGCAAGGCAGTTAACCCACTGTTCCCCTGAACAAGGCAGTTAACCCACTGTTCCCCTGAACAAGGCAGTTAACCCACTGTTCCTAGACCAGTTAACCCACTGTTCCTAGACCAGTTAACCCACTGTTCCCCTGAACCAGTTAACCCACTGTTCCCTGAACAAGGCAGTTAACCCACTGTTCCTAGACCAGTTAACCCACTGTTCCTAGACCAGTTAACCCACTGTTCCTAGACCAGTTAACCCACTGTTCCTAGGCCAGTTAACCCACTGTTCCTAGACCAGTTAACCCACTGTTCCTAGACCAGTTAACCCACTGTTCCTAGACCAGTTAACCCACTGTTCCTAGACCAGTTAACCCACTGTTCCTAGACCAGTTAACCCACTGTTCCTAGGCCAGTTAACCCACTGTTAACCCACTGTTCCTAGACCAGTTAACCCACTGTTCCTAGACCAGTTAACCCACTGTTCCTAGACCAGTTAACCCACTGTTCCTAGACCAGTTAACCCACTGTTCCTAGACTAGTTAACCCACTGTTCCTAGACCAGTTAACCCACTGTTCCTAGACCAGTTAACCCACTGTTCCTAGACCAGTTAACCCACTGTTCCTAGACCAGTTAACCCACTGTTCCCTGGGCACCGAAGACGTGGATGTCGATTATGGCAGCTCCAGCCGCACCTCTCTGATTCAGAGGGGTTGAATGCTCCAGCCGCACCTCTCTGATTCAGAGGGGTTGAATGCTCCAGCCGCTCCTCTCTGATTCAGAGGGGTTGAATGCTCCAGCCGCACCTCTCTGATTCAGAGGGGTGAATGCGAAAGACACATTTCAGTTGAATGCATTCAGCTGTACAACTGACTAGGTATCCCCCCTTTCCAACTGACCAGGTATCCCCCCTTTCCAACTGACTAGGTAGCCCCCTTTCCAACTGACTAGGTATCCCCCCTTTCCAACTGACTAGGTACCCCCTTTCCAACTGACTAGGTATCCCCCCTTTCCAACTGGCCAGGTATCCCCCCTTTCCCTTTCCAACTGACTAGGTATCCCCCTTTTCCAACTGACTAGGTATCCCCCTTTTCCAACTGATCCCCCTTTTCCAACTGACTAGGTATCCCCCTTTTCCAACTGACTAGGTATCCCCCTTTTCCAACTGACTAGGTATCCCCCCTTTCCCCTAGGTATCCCCCTTTCCAACTGACTAGGTATCCCCCTTTCCAACTGACTAGGTATGACTAGGTATCCCCCTTTCCAACTGACTAGGTATCCCCCTTTCCAACTGACTAGGTATCCCCCTTTCCAACTGACTAGGTATCCCCCTTTCCAACTGACTAGGTAACTGACTAGGTATCCCCCTTTCCAGCTGACTAGGTATCCCCCTTTTCCAACTGACTAGGTATCCCCCTTTTCCAACTGACTCCAAGGTATCCCCTTTTCCAACTGACTAGGTATCCCCCTTTCCAACTGACTAGGTATCCCCCTTTCCAACTGACTAGGTATCCCCCTTTTCCAACTGACTAGGTAACTGACTAGGTATCCCCCTTTCCAGCTGACTAGGTATCCCCCTTTTCCAACTGACTAGGTATCCCCCTTTTCCAACTGACTAGGTATCCCCTTTTCCAACTGACTAGGTATCCCCCTTTCCAACTGACTAGGTATCCCCCTTTTCCAACTGACTAGGTATCCCCCTTTTCCAACTGACTAGGTAACTGACTAGGTATCCCCCTTTCCAACTGACTAGGTATCCCCCTTTCCAACTGACTAGGTATCCCCCCCTTGACCAACTGACTAGGTATCCCCCTTTCCAACTGACTAGGTATCCCCCTTTCCAACTGACTAGGTATCCCCCTTTCCAACTGACTAGGTAACTGACTAGGTATCCCCCTTTCCAACTGACTAGGTATCCCCCTTTTCCAACTGACTAGGTATCCCCCCTTTTCCAACTGACTAGATATCCCCCTTTTCCAACTGACCAGGTTTCCCCCTTTTCCCTTATTGACTCGACATTTCAGCTTTTCATTTTTTAATTAATTTGTAAACATTTCTGAAAACATAATCCACGTTGACATTATAGAGTACTGAGGACAAACACAATGAATTTAATCCATTTTAAATTCAGGCTGTAACACAACAAAATGTGGACAAAGTCAAGGGGTGTGAAGACTTCCTGAATTATTCCACACAAATATAGATCTAATATCATTGGGTATCAGATGATTTCTGCTCGAATCTCATTGGACAGCAGAAACGATGCCTTTCTGCCTCCTCCCAGTGCAAACGGCCGATACAGCAACATCTCCGGGTCACTTCCTCTCTGCAAAGAATCCAGATTCAAACAGAACAGAAACACCTTGAATACGTAGGGAACCTTTTACCTCTCAACTAAAAACCTGTCTGTCAGAAACATCCTCTGACCACAGCCCTGCCTTCCCACATCCCTGCCCCCCCAACAGCCCTGCCCCCCCACAGCCCTGCCTCTCCTGTTTCCACACATCTACAAACCTTCTGTCTGTCAGAAACATCCTCTGACCACAGCCCTGCCTCTCCTGTTTCCACACATCTACAACCTCCTGTCTGTCAGAAACATCCTCTGACCACAGCCCTGCCTCTCCTGTTTCCACACATCTACAACCTTCTGTCTGTCAGCAACATCCTCTGACCACAGCCCTGCCTCTCCTGTTTCCACACATCTACAACCTTCTGTCTGTCAGAAACATCCTCTGACCACAGCCCTGCCTCTCCTGTTTCCACACATCTACAACCTTCTGTCTGTCAGAAACATCCTCTGACCACAGCCCTGCCTCTCCTGTTTCCACACATCTACAATACTCATCAGATCGACTCAATAAATATAACACTCAGAATAAAAAAAAAACCTGATGGTGAATCAATCATACTGCTTGGAAGGCTGGTAGTCTAGTGGTTAGAGAGATGGGCAAGTTCCTTCCTAATTAGTAACCTAGACAACCAGGTGAGGGCAGTTCCTTACTAATTAGTTACCTAGACAACCAGGTGAAGGTAGTTGCTTACTAATTAGTAGCCTAGACAACCAGGTGAGGGGAGTTCCTTACTAATTAGTAACCTAGACAACCAGGTGAGGGCAGTTCCTTACTAATTAGTAGCCTAGACAACCAGGTGAGGGCAGTTCCTTACTAATTAGTAACCTAGACAACCAGGTGAGGGCAGTTCCTTACTAATTAGTAGCCTGGACAACCAGGTGAAGGTAGTTGCTTACTAATTAGTAGCCTAGACAACCAGGTGAGGGGAGTTCCTTACTAATTAGTAGCCTAGACAACCAGGTGAGGGCAGATCCTTACTAATTAGTAGCCTAGACAACCAGGTGAGGGCAGATCCTTACTAATTAGTAACCTAGACAACCAGGTGAGGGCAGTTCCTTACTAATTAGTAGCCTAGACAACCAGGTGAAGGCAGTTCCTTACTAATTAGTTACCTAGACAACCAGGTGAGGGCAGTTCCTTACTAATTAGTAGCCTAGACAACCAGGTGAGGGCAGTTCCTTACTAATTAGTAACCTAGACAACCAGGTGAGGGGAGTTCCTTACTAATTAGTTACCTAGACAACCAGGTGAAGGTAGTTGCTTACTAATCAGTAACCTAGACAACCAGGTGAGGGGAGTTCCTTACTAATTAGTTACCTAGACAACCAGGTGAAGGTAGTTGCTTACTAATTAGTAACCTAGACAACCAGGTGAAGGGAGTTGCTTACTAATTAGTAACCTAGACAACCAGGTGAGGGAAGTTCCTTACTAATAAGTTACCTAGACAACCAGGTGAAGATAGTTGCTTACTAATCAGTAACCTAGACAACCAGGTGAGGGGAGTTCCTTACTAATTAGTAACCTAGACAACCAGGTGAAGGGAGTTGCTTACTAATTAGTAACCTAGACAACCAGGTGAGGGGAGTTCCTTACTAATAAGTTACCTAGACAACCAGGTGAAGGTAGTTGCTTACTAATCAGTAACCTAGACAACCAGGTGAGGGGAGTTGCTTACTAATCAGTAACCTAGACAACCAGGTGAAGGTAGTTGCTTACTAATCAGTAACCTAGACAACCAGGTGAGGAGAGTTCCTTACTAATTAGTAACCTAGACAACCAGGTGAAGGTAGTTGCTTACTAATCAGTAACCTAGACAACCAGGTGAGGGGAGTTCCTTACTAATTAGTAACCTAGACAACCAGGTGAAGGGAGTTGCTTACTAATTAGTAACCTAGACAACCAGGTGAGGGGAGTTCCTTACTAATAAGTTACCTAGACAACCAGGTGAAGGTAGTTGCTTACTAATCAGTAACCTAGACAACCAGGTGAGGGGAGTTGCTTACTAATCAGTAACCTAGACAACCAGGTGAAGGTAGTTGCTTACTAATCAGTAACCTCAATTCACCAATTCATCAAGTACAAGGAAGGACCAGAACCCCACAGACACTCGGCCGTCCGTGGTCCGACTTTGACCATATTCTTTTTGGGAAGCCCAATTGATTCTAAGATGGAATACTTTCAGATTCTCCGAACTCACTTCCTTGTTTAAATCACTTGCTCTGCTCACGTTCTGAAGCCCACAATGTCGTGGGGAGGTTCTAAGAGTTATGAGACGGTGACAGACTGGAGAGAGAGATCAGCCAATTAAAATCAGCGGTTGTTTCGTCAGCTTCTGCCGTGCTTCCAGTCAAGTCCTCGGCTCTGAGGCCGCTGTGAAACCAGACGGTTTCGACGGAGGGAGAGCCTGTCCAGGTTAAAGGTCACGACCCCTGCCCTCTGACGGAGGGAGAGCCGGCTGGTGTTCCTCGCAGCGGCCTGCGTCGAACTGTCCAGGTTAAAGGTCACGACCCCTGCCCTCTGACCCCTAGAGGACCAGGATGTCTCCGCTGCAGCGCTCGCAGCAGTTGAAGGTGATGTTCTCGTAGCGAGTGTAAGGGTGGAACCGGCCGATGCTCTTCTTATTGGTCAGGAAGGCCGAGGGGGAGGAGTCAGAGATAGAGAGGGGGGAGGGCTCTTCCCCGTTGTCTGAACAGGAAATAGGGTCCAGGATCTTCAACACCTGAGAAGGGAGTGGGGGGGAGAAGGAGGAGAGAAAGACACAGGGGGGATGGGAAGGAGGAGAGAAAGACATGGGGGGGGGATGGGAAGGAGGAGAGAAAGACAGAAAGAGTGAGTGGGTTGTTTCTGGATAGAGGCCAGTGTGAGAGTCCTGCTGGGGGGGGTCCCACTCCACTTCCTACCTTCTCAGCCATCTTCTCAGCAGGCGTGTGTGAGGTGTTAGGGAGCTCTGAGACCTGTCTTCCTTTCCCCAGCCCGGTTCCACTGCTGCTCCCTACTGGCCCAACCTTCCCCAGCAGGCGGGAGTTGATGGCGTCCGCCAGCTTGTGATTGGCCAGGGCTAGTTCTCCCGTGCTGAGTGGCTGCCCACTGGGGTAGTAGGTCTGCTGTCGACCCCACTGGAGAGAGACCAGCAGCTGCTCGAGAGACCTGGGAGAGAAACACACAAACACATCATTTGTATCGCCGGTACTGTGGTGGGTATCTCAGTAACTTTATGTTCCTATGTGAGTTTTACCTGTGGGTTAGCATCATGTCTGTGTGTTGTACCTGTGGGTTAGCATCATGTCTGTGTGTTGTATAGAAGTCCTACTGTACCTGTGGTTTAGCATCATGTCTGTGTGTTGTATAGAAGTCCTACTGTACCTGTGGTTTAGCATCATGTCTGTGTGTTGTACCTGTGGGTTAGCATCATGTCTGTGTGTTGTGGGTTAGCATCATGTCTGTGTGTTGTGGTTATCATGTCTGTGTGTTGTGGGTTAGCATCATGTCTGTGTGTTGTATAGAAGTCCTACTGTACCTGTGGGTTAGCATCATGTCTGTGTGTTGTACCTGTGGGTTAGCATCATGTCTGTGTGTTGTGGGTTAGCATCATGTCTGTGTGTTGTATAGAAGTCCTACTGTACCTGTGGGTTAGCATCATGTCTGTGTGTTGTACCTGTGGGTTAGCGTCATGTCTGTGTGTTGTGGGTTAGCATCATGTCTGTGTGTTGTACCTGTGGGTTAGCATCATGTCTGTGTGTTGTACCTGTGGGTTAGCGTCATGTCTGTGTGTTGTACCTGTGGGTTAGCATCATGTCTGTGTGTTGTACCTGTGGGTTAGCATCATGTCTGTGTGTTGTACCTGTGGGTTAGCGTCATGTCTGTGTGTTGTATAGAAGTCCTACTGTACCTGTGGTTTAGCATCATGTCTGTGTGTTGTACCTGTGGGTTAGCATCATGTCTGTGTGTTGTACCTGTGGGTTAGCATCATGTCTGTGTGTTGTACCTGTGGGTTAGCATCATGTCTGTGTGTTGTACCTGTGGGTTAGCATCATGTCTGTGTGTTGTGTGTACCTGTGGGTTAGCATCATGTCTGTGTGTTGTACCTGTGGGTTAGCATCATGTCTGTGTGTTGTACCTGTGGGTTAGCATCATGTTGTGGGTTAGCATCATACTGTACCTGTGGGTTAGCATCATGTCTGTGTGTTGTACCTGTGGGTTAGCATCATGTCTGTGTGTTGTACCTGTGGGTTAGCATCATGTCTGTGTGTTGTGGGTTAGCATCATGTCTGTGTGTTGTACCTGTGGGTTAGCATCATGTCTGTGTGTTGTACCTGTGGGTTAGCATCATGTCTGTGTGTTGTACCTGTGGGTTAGCATCATGTCTGTGTGTTGTACCTGTGGGTTAGCATCATGTCTGTGTGTTGTACCTGTGGGTTAGCATCATGTCTGTGTGTTGTACCTGTGGGTTAGCATCATGTCTGTGTGTTGTACCTGTGGGTTAGCATCATGTCTGTGTGTTGTACCTGTGGGTTAGCATCATGTCTGTGTGTTGTACCTGTGGGTTAGCATCATGTCTGTGTGTTGTACCTGTTAGCATCCTGTGTTGTACCTGTGGGTTAGCATCATGTCTGTGTGTTGTACCTGTGGGTTAGCATCATGTCTGTGTGTTGTACCTGTGGGTTAGCATCATGTCTGTGTGTTGTACCTGTGGGTTAGCATCATGTCTGTGTGTTGTACCTGTGGGTTAGCATCATGTCTGTGTGTTGTACCTGTGGGTTAGCATCATGTCTGTGTGTTGTACCTGTGGGTTAGCATCATGTCTGTGTGTTGTACCTGTGGGTTAGCATCATGTCTGTGTGTTGTACCTGTGGGTTAGCATCATGTCTGTGTGTTGTACCTGTGGGTTAGCATCATGACTCTGTGTGTTGTATCCTGTGGGTTGTGGGTTAGCATCATGTCTGTGTGTTGTACCTGTGGGTTAGCATCATGTCTGTGTGTGGGTTAGCATCATGTCTGTGTGTTGTACCTGTGGGTTAGCATCATGTCTGTGTGTTGTACCTGTGGGTTAGCATCATGTCTGTGTGTTGTACCTGTGTGTTAGCATCATGTCTGTGTGTTGTACCTGTGGGTTAGCATCATGACTGTGTGTTGTACCTGTGTAGCATCATGTACTGTGTGTTGTACCTGTGGGTTAGCATCATGTCTGTGTGTTGTACCTGTGGGTTAGCATCATGTCTGTGTGTTGTACCTGTGGGTTAGCATCATGTCTGTGTGTTGTACCTGTGGGTTAGCATCATGTCTGTGTGTTGTACCTGTGGGTTAGCATCATGGTTAGCATCATGTCTGTGTTGTACCTTGTTAGCATCATGTCTGTGGGTTAGCATCATGTCTGTGTGTTGTACCTGTGGGTTAGCATCATGTCTGTGTGTTGTACCTGTGGGTTAGCATCATCTGTGTTGTACCTGTGGGTTGCATCATGTCTGTGTGTTGTACCTGTGGGTTAGCATCATGTCTGTGTGTTGTACCTGTGGGTTAGCATCATGTCTGTGTTGTACCTGTGGGTTAGCATCATGTCTGTGTGTTGTACCTGTGGGTTAGCATCATGTCTGTGTGTTGTACCTGTGGGTTAGCATCATGTCTGTGTGTTGTACCTGTGGGTTAGCATCATGTCTGTGTGTTGTACCTGTGGGTTAGCATCATGTCTGTGTGTTGTACCTGTGGGTTAGCATCATGTCTGTGTGTTGTACCTGTGGGTTAGCATCATGTCTGTGTGTTGTACCTGTGGGTTAGCATCATGTCTGTGTGTTGTACCTGTGGGTTAGCATCATGTCTGTGTGTTGTACCTGTGGGTTAGCATCATGTCTGTGTGTTGTACCTGTGGGTTAGCATCATGTCTGTGTGCATCATGTCTGTGTACCTGTGGGTTAGCATCATGTCTGTGTGTTGTACCTGTGGGTTAGCATCATGTCTGTGTGTTGTACCTGTGTTAGCATCATGTCTGTGTGTTGTACCTGGGTTAGCATCATGTCTGTGTGTTGTACCTGTGGGTTAGCATCATGTCTGTGTTGTACCTGTGGGTTAGCATCATGTCTGTGTGTTGTACCTGTGGGTTAGCATCATGTCTGTGTGTTGTATCCTGTGTGTTGTGGGTTAGCATCATGTCTGTGTGTTGTACCTGTGGGTTAGCATCATGTCTGTGTGTTGTACCTGTGGGTTAGCATCATGTCTGTGTGTTGTACCTGTGGGTTAGCATCATGTCTGTGTGTGGGTACCATGTCTGTGGGTTAGCATCATGTACCTGTGTGTGGGTTAGCATCATGTCTGTGTGTTGTACCTGTGGGTTAGCATCATGTCTGTGTGTTGTACCTGTGGGTTAGCATCATGTCTGTGTGTTGTACCTGTGGGTTAGCATCATGTCTGTGTGTTGTACCTGTGGGTTAGCATCATGTCTGTGTGTTGTGGGTTAGCATCATGTCTGTGTGTTGTACCTGTGGGTTAGCATCATGTCTGTGTGTTGTGGGTTGTACCTGTGGGTTAGCATCATGTCTGTGTGTTGTACCTGTGGGTTAGCATCATGTCTGTGTGTGTGTTGTAGCATCATGTCTGTGTGTTGTGGGTTAGCATCATGTCTGTGTGTTGTACCTGTGGGTTAGCATCATGTCTGTGTGTTGTACCTGTGGGTTAGCATCATGTCTGTGTGTTGTACCTGTGGGTTAGCATCATGTCTGTGTGTTGTACCTGTGGGTTAGCATCATGTCTGTGTGTTGTACCTGTGGGTTAGCATCATGTCTGTGTGTTGTTGTTAGCATCATGTGTTGTACCTGTGGGTTAGCATCATGTCTGTGTGTTGTACCTGTGGGTTAGCATCATGTCTGTGTGTTGTACCTGTGGGTTAGCATCATGTCTCTGTGTTGTACCTGTGGGTTAGCAAGTCATCTCTGTACCTGTGGGTTAGCATCATGTCTGTGTGTTGTACCTGTGGGTTAGCATCATGTCTGTGTTGTACCTGTGGGTTAGCATCATGTCTGTGTGTTGTACCTGTGTGGTTGGGTTAGCATCATGTCTGTGTGTTGTGGGTTGCATCAGTCATCATGTCTGTGTGTACCTGTGGGTTAGCATCATGTCTGTGTGTTGTACCTGTGGGTTAGCATCATGTCTGTGTGTTGTACCTGTGGGTTAGCATCATGTCTGTGTGTTGTGGGTTACCTGTGGGTTAGCATCATGTCTGTGTGTTGTACCTGTGGGTTAGCATCATGTCTGTGTACCTGTGGGTTAGCATCATGTCTGTGTGTTGTACCTGTGGGTTAGCATCATGTCTGTGTGTTGTACCTGTGGGTTAGCATCATGTCTGTGTGTTGTACCTGTGGGTTAGCATCATGTCTGTGTGTTGTACCTGTGGGTTAGCATCATGTCTGTGTGTTTACCTGTGGGTTAGCATCATGTCTGTGTGTTGTACCTGTGGGTTAGCATCATGTCTCTGTGTGTTGTTAGCATCATGTCTCTGTGTTGTTGTGGGTTAGCATCATGTCTGTGTGTTGTACCTGTGGGTTAGCATCATGACTGTGTTGTACCTGTGGGTTAGCATCATGTCTGTGTTGTACCTGTGGGTTAGCATCATGTCTGTGTGTTGTACCTGTGGGTTAGCATCATGTCTGTGTGTTGTACCTGTGGGTTAGCATCATGTCTGTGTGTTGTACCTGTGGGTTAGCATCATGTCTGTGTGTTGTGGGTTAGCATCATGTCTGTGTGTTGTACCTGTGGGTTAGCATCATGTCTGTGTGTTGTGGGTTAGCATCATGTCTGTGTGTTGTACCTGTGGGTTAGCATCATGTCTGTGTGTTGTGTTGTGTCTGTGTGTTGTACCTGTGGGTTACATCATGTCTGTGTGTTGTGGGTTAGCATCATGTCTGTGTGTTGTACCTGTGGGTTAGCATCATGTCTGTGTGTTGTACCTGTGGGTTAGCATCATGTCTGTGTGTTGTACCTGTGGGTTAGCATCATGTCTGTTGTGGGTTGTTGTACCTGTGGGTTAGCATCATGTCTGTGTGTTGTACCTGTGGGTTAGCATCATGTCTGTGTGTTGTACCTGTGGGTTAGCATCATGTCTGTGTGTTGTACCTGTGGGTTAGCATCATGTCTGTGTTGTACCTGTGGGTTAGCATCATGTCTGTGTGTTGTTAGCATCATGTCTGTGTGTTGTACCTGTGGGTTAGCATCATGTCTGTGTGTTGTACCTGTGGGTTAGCATCATGTCTGTGTGTTGTACCTGTGGGTTAGCATCATGTCTGTGTGTTGTACCTGTGGGTTAGCATCATGTCTGTGTTGTACCTGTGGGTTAGCACCTGTGTGTGTACCATCATGTCTGTGTGTTGTACCTGTGGGTTAGCATCATGTCTGTGTGTTGTACCTGCATCATGTCTGGCATCATGTCTTAGCACCTGTGGGTTAGCATGTCTGTGTGTTGTACCTGTGGGTTAGCATCATGTCTGTGTGTTGTACCTGTGGGTTAGCATCATGTCATCATGTCTGTGTGTTGTACCTGTGGGTTAGCATCATTCTGTGCATCATGCATCATGTCTGTGTGTTGTACCTGTGGGTTAGCATCATGTCTGTGTGTGTACCTGTGGGTTAGCATCATGTCTGTGTGTTGTACCTGTGGGTTAGCATCATGTCTGTGTGTTGTTAGTCTCTGTGTACCTGTGGGTTAGCATCATGTCTGTGTGGGTTAGCATCATTGTACCTGTGGGTTAGCATCATGTCTGTGTGTTGTACCTGTGGGTTAGCATCATGTCTGTGTGTTGTACCTGTGGGTTAGCATCATGTCTGTGTGTTGTGGGTTAGCATCATGTCTGTGTGTTGTACCTGTGGGTTAGCATCATGTCTGTGTGTTGTACCTGTGGGTTAGCATCATGTCTGTGTGTTGTAGAAGTGTTGTACCTGTGGGTTAGCATCATGTCTGTGTGTTGTACCTGTGGGTTAGCATCATGTCTGTGTGTTGTACCTGTGGGTTAGCATCATGTCTGTGTGTTGTACCTGTGGGTTAGCATCATGTCTGTGTGTTGTATAGAAGTCCTACTGTACCTGTGGGTTAGCATCATGTCTGTGTGTTGTACCTGTGGGTTAGCATCATGTCTGTGTGTTGTACCTGTGGGTTAGCATCATGTCTGTGTGTTGTACCTGTGGGTTAGCATCATGACTGTGTGTTGTACCTGTGGGTTAGCATCATGTCTGTGTGTTGTGGGTTAGCATCATGTCTGTGTGTTGTACCTGTGGGTTAGCATCATGTCTGTGTTGTACCTGTGGGTTAGCATCATGTCTGTGTGTTGTACCTGTGGGTTGCATCATGTCTGTGTGTTGTACCTGTGGGTTAGCATCATGTCTGTGTGTTGTACCTGTGGGTTAGCATCATGTCTGTGTGTTGTACCTGTGGGTTAGCATCATGTCTGTGTGTTGTACCTGTGGGTTAGCATCATGACTGTGTGTTGTACCTGTGGGTTAGCGTCATGTCTGTGTGTTGTACCTGTGGGTTAGCATCATGTCTGTGTGTTGTGGGTTAGCATCATGTCTCTGTGTTGTACCTGTGGGTTAGCATCATGACTGTGTGTTGTACCTGTGGGTTAGCATCATGTCTGTGTGTTGTACCTGTGGGTTAGCATCATGTCTGTGTGTTGTACCTGTGGGTTAGCATCATGTCTGTGTGTTGTGGGTTAGCATCATGTCTGTGTGTTGTGGGTTAGCATCATGTCTGTGTGTTGTGGGTTAGCATCATGTCTGTGTGTTGTACCTGTGGGTTAGCATCATGTCTGTGTGTTGTACCTGTGGGTTAGCATCATGTCTGTGTGTTGTGGGTTAGCATCATGTCTGTGTGTTGTACCTGTGGGTTAGCATCATGTCTGTGTGTTGTACCTGTGGGTTAGCATCATGTCTGTGTGTTGTACCTGTGGGTTAGCATCATGTCTGTGTGTGTACCTGTGGGTTAGCATCATGTCTGTGTGTTGTACCTGTGGGTTAGCATCATGTCTGTGTGTACCTGTGGGTTAGCATCATGTCTGTGTGTTGTACCTGTGGGTTAGCATCATGTCTGTGTGTTGTACCTGTGGGTTGCATCATGTCTGTGTTGTACCTGTGGGTTAGCATCATGTCTGTGTGTACCTGTGGGTTAGCATCATGTCTGTGTGTTGTACCTGTGGGTTAGCATCATGTCTGTGTTGTGTTGTACATCATGTCTGTGGGTTAGCATCATGTCTGTGTGTTGTACCTGTGGGTTAGCATCATGTCTGTGTGTTGTACCTGTGGGTTAGCATCATGTCTGTGTGTTGTACCTGTGGGTTAGCATCATGTCTGTGTGTTGTACCTGTGGGTTAGCATCATGTCTGTGTGTTGTACCTGTGGGTTAGCATCATGTCTGTGTGTTGTACCTGTGGGTTAGCATCATGTCTGTGTGTTGTACCTGTGGGTTAGCATCATGTCTGTGTGTTGTACCTGTGGGTTAGCATCATGTCTGTGTGTTGTACCTGTGGGTTAGCATCATGTCTGTGTGTTGTACCTGTGGGTTAGCATCATGTCTGTGTGTACCTGTGGGTTAGCATCATGTCTGTGGTTGTTGTGGGTTATGTCATGTCTGTGTGTTGTACCTGTGGGTTAGCATCATGTCTGTGTGTTGTACCTGTGGGTTAGCATCATGTCTGTGTGTTGTACCTGTGGGTTAGCATCATGTCTGTGTCTGTGTAGCATCATGTCCTGTGTTGTACCTGTGGGTTAGCATCATGTCTGTGTGTTGTAGAACCTGTGGGTTAGCATCATGTCTGTGTGTTGTACCTGTGGGTTAGCATCATGTCTGTGTGTTGTACCTGTGGGTTAGCATCATGTCTGTGTGTTGTACCTGTGGGTTAGCATCATGTCTGTGTGTTGTACCTGTGGGTTAGCATCATGTCTGTGTGTTGTGGGTTAGCATCATGTCTGTGTGTTGTACCTGTGGGTTAGCATCATGTCTGTGTTGTACCTGTGGGTTAGCATCATGTCTGTGTGTTGTTAGCATCCTGTGGGTTAGCATCATGTCTGTGTGTTGTACCTGTGGGTTAGCATCATGTCTGTGTGTTGTACCTGTGGGTTAGCATCATGTCTGTGTGTTGTACCTGTGGGTTAGCATCATGTCTGTGTGTTGTACCTGTGGGTTAGCATCATGTCTGTGTGTTGTGGGTTAGCATCATGTCTGTGTGTTGTGGGTTAGCATCATGTCTGTGTGTTGTACCTGTGGGTTAGCATCATGTCTGTGTGTTGTACCTGTGGGTTAGCATCATGTCTGTGTGTTGTACCTGTGGGTTAGCATCATGTCTGTGTGTGTGTTAGCATCATGTCTGTGTGTTGTACCTGTGGGTTAGCATCATGTCTGTGTGTTGTACCTGTGGGTTAGCATCATGTCTGTGTGTTGTACCTGTGGGTTAGCATCATGTCTGTGTGTTGTACCTGTGGGTTAGCATCATGTCTGTGTGTTGTACCTGTGGGTTAGCATCATGTCTGTGTGTTGTACCTGTGGGTTAGCATCATGTCTGTGTGTTGTACCTGTGGGTTAGCATCATGTCTGTGTGTTGTACCTGTGGGTTAGCATCATGTCTGTGTGTTGTACCTGTGGGTTAGCATCATGTCTGTGTGTTGTACCTGTGGGTTAGCATCATGTCTGTGTGTTGTACCTGTGGGTTAGCATCATGTCTGTGTGTTGTACCTGTGGGTTAGCATCATGTCTGTGTGTTGTACCTGTGGGTTAGCATCACCTGTGTGGGTTAGCATCATGTCTGTGTGTTGTACCTGTGGGTTAGCATCATGTCTGTGTGTTGTACCTGTGGGTTAGCATCATGTCTGTGTGTTGTACCTGTGGGTTAGCATCATGTCTGTGTGTTGTACCTGTGGGTTAGCATCATGTCTGTGTGTTGTACCTGTGGGTTAGCATCATGTCTGTGTGTTGTACCTGTGGGTTAGCATCATGCATCATGTCTGTGTGTTGTACCTGTGGGTTAGCATCATGTCTGTGTGTTGTACCTGTGGGTTAGCATCATGTCTGTACCTGTGGGTTAGCATCATGTCTGTGTGTTGTACCTGTGGGTTAGCATCATGTCTGTGTGTTGTGGGTTAGCATCATGTCTGTGTTGGTTAGCATCATGTCTGTGTGTTGTACCTGTGGGTTAGCATCATGTCTGTGTGTTGTACCTGTGGGTTAGCATCATGTCTGTGTGTTGTACCTGTGGGTTAGCATCATGTCTGTGTGTTGTACCTGGGTTAGTTAGCATCATGTCTGTGTTGTACCTGTGGGTTAGCATCATGTCTGTGTGTTGTACCTGTGGGTTAGCATCATGTCTGTGTGTTGTACCTGTGGGTTAGCATCATGTCTGTGTGTTGTACCTGTGGGTTAGCATCATGTCTGTGTGTTGTACCTGTGGGTTAGCATCATGTCTGTGTGTTGTGTGGGTTAGCATCATGTCTGTGTGTTGTACCTGTGGGTTAGCATCATGTCTGTGTGTTGTATGGGTTAGCATCATGTCTGTGTGTTGTACCTGTGGGTTAGCATCATGTCTGTGTGTTGTACCTGTGGGTTAGCATCATGTCTGTGTGTTGTACCTGTGGGTTAGCATCATGTCTGTGTGTTGTACCTGTGGGTTAGCATCATGTCTGTGTGTTGTACCTGTGGGTTAGCATCATGTCTGTGTGTTGTACCTGTGGGTTAGCACATGTCTGTGTACCTGTGGGTTAGCATCATGTCTGTGTGTTGTACCTGTGGGTTAGCATCATGTCTGTGTGTTGTCACCTGTGGGTTAGCATCATGTCTGTGTGTTGTACCTGTGGGTTAGCATCATGTCTGTGTGTTGTACCTGTGGGTTAGCATCATGTCTGTGTGTTGTACCTGTGGGTTAGCATCATGTCTGTGTGTTGTACCTGTGGGTTAGCATCATGTCTGTGTGTTGTACCTGTGGGTTAGCATCATGTCTGTGTGTTGTACCTGTGGGTTAGCATCATGTCTGTGTGTTGTACCTGTGGGTTAGCATCATGTCTGTGTGTTGTACCTGTGGGTTAGCATCATGTCTGTGTGTTTAGCATCATGTCTGTGTGTTGTACCTGTGGGTTAGCATCATGTCTGTGTGTTGTACCTGTGGGTTAGCATCATGTCTGTGTGTTGTACCTGTGGGTTAGCATCATGTCTGTGTGTTGTAGCATCATGTCTGTGTGTTGTACCTGTGGGTTAGCATCATGTCTGTGTGTTGTACCTGTGGGTTAGCATCATGTCTGTACCTGTGGGTTGTCATGTCTGTGTGTTGTGGGTTAGCATCATGTCTGTGTGTTGTACCTGTGGGTTAGCATCATGTCTGTGTGTGTGGGTTAGCATCCTGTGTTGTTGTGGGTTAGCATCATGTCTGTGTGTTGTACCTGTGGGTTAGCATCATGTCTGTGTGTTGTACCTGTGGGTTAGCATCATGTCTCTGTGTGTTGTGGGTTAGCATCATGTCTGTGTGTTGTACCTGTGGGTTAGCATCATGTCTGTGTGTTGTACCTGTGGGTTAGCATCATGTCTCTGTGTTGTACCTGTGGGTTAGCATCATGTCTGTGTGTGTTGGGTTAGCATCATGTCTGTGTGTTGTGGGTTAGCATCATGTCTGTGTGTTGTACCTGTGGGTTAGCATCATGTTGTGTTGTACCTGTGGGTTAGCATCATGTCTGTGTGTTGTACCTGTGGGTTAGCATCATGTCTGTGTGTTGTACCTGTGGGTTAGCATCATGTCTGTGTGTTGTACCTGTGGGTTAGCATCATGTCTGTGTGTTGTACCTGTGGGTTAGCATCATGTCTGTGTGTTGTACCTGTGGGTTAGCATCATGTCTGTGTGTTGTACCTGTGGGTTAGCATCATGTCTGTGTGTTGTACCTGTGGGTTAGCATCATGTCTGTGTGTGTACCTGTGGGTTAGCATCATGTCTGTGTGTTGTACCTGTGGGTTAGCATCATGTCTGTGTGTTGTACCTGTGGGTTAGCATCATGTCTGTGTGTTGTACCTGTGGGTTAGCATCATGTCTGTGTGTACCTGTGGGTTAGCATCATGTCTGTGTGTTGTACCTGTGGGTTAGCATCATGTCTGTGTGTTGTACCTGTGGGTTAGCATCATGTCTGTGTGTTGTACCTGTGGGTTAGCATCATGTCTGTGTGTTGTACCTGTGGGTTAGCATCATGTCTGTGTGTACCTTGTATCCTGTGGGTTAGCATCATGTCTGTGTGTTGTACCTGTGGGTTAGCATCATGTCTGTGTGTACCTGTGGGTTAGCATCATGTCTGTGTGTTGTACCTGTGGGTTAGCATCATGTCTGTGTGTTGTACCTGTGGGTTAGCATCATGTCTGTGTGTTGTACCTGTGGGTTAGCATCATGTCTGTGGGTTAGCATCATGTCTGTGGGTTAGCATCATGTGTTGTACCTGTGGGTTAGCATCATGTCTGTGTGTTGTACCTGTGGGTTAGCATCATGTCTGTGTGTTACCTGTGGGTTAGCATCTGTGTGTTGTGTAGCATCATGTCTGTGTGTTGTACCTGTGGGTTAGCATCATGTCTGTGTGTTGTACCTGTGGGTTAGCATCATGTCTGTGTGTTGTTGGGTTAGCATCATGTCTGTGGGTTAGCATCATGTCTGTGTGTTGTGGGTTAGCATCATGTCTGTGTGTTGTACCTGTGGGTTAGCATCATGTCTGTGTGTTGTACCTGTGGGTTAGCATCATGTCTGTGTGTTGTACCTGTGGGTTAGCATCATGTCTGTGTGTTGTACCTGTGGGTTAGCATCATGTCTGTGTGTTGTACCTGTGGGTTAGCATCATGTCTGTGTGTTGTACCTGTGGGTTAGCATCATGTCTGTGTGTTGTACCTGTGGGTTAGCATCATGTCTGTGTGTTGTACCTGTGGGTTAGCATCATGTCTCTGTGTTGTACCTGTGGGTTAGCATCATGTCTGTGTGTTGTACCTGTGGGTTAGCATCATGTCTGTGTGTTGTACCTGTGGGTTAGCATCATGTCTGTGTGTTGTGGGTTAGCATCATGTCTGTGTGTTGTACCTGTGGGTTAGCATCATGTCTGTGTGTTGTACCTGTGGGTTAGCATCATGTCTGTGTGTTGTACCTGTGGGTTAGCATCATGTCTGTGTGTTGTGGGTTAGCATCATGTCTGTGTGTTGTACCTGTGGGTTAGCATCATGTCTGTGTGTTGTGGGTTAGCATCATGTCTGTGTACCTGTGGGTTAGCATCATGTCTGTGTGTTGTACCTGTGGGTTAGCATCATGTCTGTGTGTTGTACCTGTGGGTTAGCATCATGTCTGTGTGTTGTACCTGTGGGTTAGCATCATGTCTGTGTGTTGTACCTGTGGGTTAGCATCATGTCTGTGTGTTGTGGGTTAGCATCATGTCTGTGTGTTGTACCTGTGGGTTAGCATCATGTCTGTGTGTTGTACCTGTGGGTTAGCATCATGTCTGTGTGTTGTACCTGTGGGTTAGCATCATGTCTGTGTGTTGTACCTGTGGGTTAGCATCATGTCTGTGTGTTGTACCTGTGGGTTAGCATCATGTCTGTGTGTTGTACCTGGGTTAGCATCATGTCTGTGTGTTAGCATCATGTCTACTGTACCTGTGGGTTAGCATCATGTCTGTGTGTTGTACCTGTGGGTTAGCATCATGTCTGTGTGTTGTACCTGTGGGTTAGCATCATGTCTGTGTGTTGTACCTGTGGGTTAGCATCATGTCTGTGTGTTGTACCTGTGGGTTAGCATCATGTCTGTGTGTTGTACCTGTGGGTTAGCATCATGTCTGTGTGTTGTACCTGTGGGTTAGCATCATGTCTGTGTGTTGTACCTGTGGGTTAGCATCATGTCTGTGTGTTGTACCTGTGGGTTAGCATCATGTCTGTGTTGTACCTGTGGGTTAGCATCATGTCTGTGTGTTGTACCTGTGGGTTAGCATCATGTCTGTGTGTTGTACCTGTGGGTTAGCATCATGTCTGTGTGTTGTACCTGTGGGTTAGCATCATGTCTGTGTGTTGTACCTGGGTTAGCATCATGTCTGTGTTGTGGGTTAGCATCATGTCTGTGTGTTGTACCTGTGGGTTAGCATCATGTCTGTGTGTTGTACCTGTGGGTTAGCATCATGTCTGTGTTGTACCTGTGGGTTAGCATCATGTCTGTGTGTTGTACCTGTGGGTTAGCATCATGTCTGTGTGTTGTACCTGTGGGTTAGCATCATGTCTGTACCTGTGGGTTAGCATCATGTATGTCTGTGGGTTGTACATCATGTCTGTGGGTTAGCATCATGTCTGTGTGTTGTGGGTTAGCATCATGTCTGTGTGTTGTACCTGTGGGTTAGCATCATGTCTGTGTGTTGTACCTGTGGGTTAGCATCATGTCTGTGTGTTGTGGGTTAGCATCATGTCTGTGTGTGTACCTGTGGGTTAGCATCATGTCTGTGTGTTGTACCTGTGGGTTAGCAGCATCATGCATCATGTGTGTGTTGTACCTGTGGGTTAGCATCATGTCTGTGTGTTGTACCTGTGGGTTAGCATCATGTCTGTGTGTTGTAGTCCCTGTGGGTTAGCATCATGTCTGTGTGTTGTACCTGTGGGTTAGCATCATGTCTGTGTGTTGTACCTGTGGGTTAGCATCATGTCTGTGTGTTGTACCTGTGGGTTAGCATCATGTCTGTGTGTTGTACCTGTGGGTTAGCATCATGTCTGTGTGCTGTACCTGTGGGTTAGCATCATGTCTGTGTGTTGTACCTGTGGGTTAGCATCATGTCTGTGTGTTGTACCTGGGTTAGCATCATGTCTGTGTTGTTGTGGGTTAGCATCATGTCTGTGTGTTGTACCTGTGGGTTAGCATCATGTCTGTGTGTTGTACCTGTGGGTTAGCATCATGTCTGTGTTGTACCTGTTGTTACATCATGTCTGTGTGTTGTACCTGTGGGTTAGCATCATGTCTGTGTGTTGTACCTGTGGGTTAGCATCATGTCTGTGTGTTGTACCTGTGGGTTAGCATCATGTCTGTGTGTTGTGGGTTAGCATCATGTCTGTGTGTTGTACCTGTGGGTTAGCATCATGTCTGTGTTGTACCTGTGGGTTAGCATCATGTCTGTGTGTTGTACCTGTGGGTTAGCATCATGTCTGTGTCACCTGTGGGTTAGCATCATGTCTGTGTGTCCTTGTACCTGTGGGTTAGCATCATGTCTGTGTGTTGTACCCCTGTGGGTTAGCATCATGTCTGTGTGTTGTACCTGTGGGTTAGCATCATGTCTGTGTGTTGTACCTGTGGGTTAGCATCATGTCTGTGTGTTGTACCTGTGGGTTAGCATCATGTGTTGTGTGTGTTGTACCTGTGGGTTAGCATCATGTCTGTGTGTTGTACCTGTGGGTTAGCATCATGTCTGTGTGTTGTACCTGTGGGTTAGCATCATGTCTGTGTGTTGTGGGTTAGCATCATGTCTCTGTGTTGTACCTGTGGGTTGCATCATGTCTGTGGGTTAGCATCATGTCTGTGTGTACCTTGTATCCTGTGTGTTGTACCTGTGGGTTAGCATCATGTCTGTGTGTTGTACCTGTGGGTTAGCATCATGTCTGTGTGTTGTACCTGTGGGTTAGCATCATGTCTGTGTGTTGTATCCTGTGTGTGTGGGTTAGCATCATGTCTGTGTTGTTGTGGGTTAGCATCATGTCTGTGTGTGTTGTACCTGTGGGTTAGCATCATGTCTGTGTGTTGTACCTGTGGGTTAGCATCATGTCTGTGTGTGTACCTGTGGGTTAGCATCATGTCTGTGTGTTGTACCTGTGGGTTAGCATCATGTCTGTGTGTTGTACCTGTGGGTTAGCATCATGTCTGTGTGTTTGTAGCACCTGTGGGTTAGCATCATGTCTGTGTGTTGTTACATCATGTCTGGTGTGTGGGTTAGCATCATGTCTGTGTGTTGTACCTGTGGGTTAGCATCATGTCTGTGTGTTGTACCTGTGGGTTAGCATCATGTCTGTGTGTTGTACCTGTGGGTTAGCATCATGTCTGTGTGTTGTGTGTTGTACCTGTGGGTTAGCATCATGTCTGTGTGTTGTACCTGTGGGTTAGCATCATGTCTGTGTGTTGTACCTGGGTTAGCATCATGTCTGTGTGTTGTACCTGTGGGTTAGCATCATGTCTGTGTGTTGTGGGTTAGCATCATGTCTGTGTGTTGTACCTGTGGGTTAGCATCATGTCTGTGTGTTGTACCTGTGGGTTAGCATCATGTCTGTGTGTTGTATGAAGTCCTCTCTGTCTGGTGCTGGAGAAAACCTGTGGGTTAGCATCATGTCTGTGTGTTGTGTTGTACCTGTGGGTTAGCATCATGTCTGTGTTGTTGTTAACATCATGTCTGTGTGTTGGGTTAGCATCATGTCTGTGTGTTGTACCTGGGTTAGCATCATGTCTGTGTGTTGTATGGGTTAGCATCATGTCTGTGTGTTGTACCTGTGGGTTAGCATCATGTCTGTGTGTTGTACCTGTGTGTTGGGTTAGCATCATGTCTGTGTGTTGTACCTGTGGGTTAGCATCATGTCTGTGTTGTACCTGTGGGTTAGCATCATGTCTGTGTGTTGAACAAAACCAGGGTGGGTTAGCATCATGTCTGTGTGTTGATTAACTCCTACAGTCACTACATCATGATTAACTCCTGTGTTGAACAAAACTCAGTGGGTTAGCATCATGTCTGTGTGTTTACCTGTGGGTTAGCATCATGTCTGTGTGTTGTACCTGTGGGTTAGCATCATGTCTGTGTTGTAACCTGTGGGTTAGCATCATGTCTGTGTGTTGAACCTGTGGGTTACATCATGTCTGTGTGATTGTACTCCTGTGGGTCACTGAACAAAATCATGTCTAACTGTGTCACTGAACAAAACCTGTGGGTTAGCATCATGTCTGTGTGTGTTGTACCTGTGGGTTAGCATCATGTCTGTTGTACCTGTGGGTTACAAATCATGTCTGTGTGTTGTACCAGTTAGCATCATGTCTGTGTGTTGTGTCACTGGGTTAGCATCATGTCCTGTGTGTCCTGTGGGTTAGCATCATGTCTGTGTGTTGTGGGTTAGATAACATGTCTGTGTGTTGTACCTGTGGGTTAGCATCATGTCTGTGTGTTGTACCTGTGGGTTAGCATCATGTCTGTGTTGATTAACCTGTACAGGTGAACAAAGCATCATGTCTGTGTGTTGAACAAAACCTGTGGGTTAGCATCATGTCTGTGTGTTGTACCTGTGGGTTAGCATCATGTCTGTGTTGTAACTCCTGTCACTGAACAAAATCATGATTAACTCCTGTCACTGAACAAAACTGTCCAGATTAACTCCTATGTCACTGTCAGGATCCAGATTAACTCCTACAGTCACTGAACAAAACTGTGGGTTAGCATCATGTCTGTGTGTTGTACCTGAACAAAACTCAGGGTCCAGATTAACTCATGTCTGTGATGTACTCCTACAGTTAGCATCATGTCTGTCTGTCACTGAACAAAACTCAGGATCCAGATTAACTCCTACAGTCTGTGGATGGGTTAGCATCATGTCTGTACAGTCACTGAACAAAACTCAGATGTCTGTCACTGAACAAAACTGTCCAGATTAAGCAGTCATGTCTGATTAACTCCTACAGTCACTGAACAAAACTGATCCAGATGAACTTACAGTCATGAACAAAACTCAGGTGTGATTTGTACAGTCACTGTGGGTTAGCATCATGTCTGTGTGTTGTACCTGTGGGTTAGCATCATGTCTGTGTGATTAACTCCTACAGTCACTGTCAGGATCCAGATTAGCAGTCATGTCTCAGGTGTGATTAACTCCTACAGTTCACTGAACAAAACTCAGGGTCCAGATTAACTCCTACAGTCACTGAACAAAACTCTGTGTGTTCAGGATCCTGTACAGTCACTGAACAAAATCATGTCTGTGTGTTGATTAACTCCTACAGTCACTGGGTTAGATTAACTCATGTCTGTGTGTTGTACACTGTGGGTTAGCATCATGTCTGTGTGTTGAACAAAACTCAGGGTTAGTGTTGTACCATACAGTCACTGTCTGGTCCAGATTTGTACCTGTGGGTTACAGTCACTGAACAAAACATCATGTCTGTGAACAAAACTCAGGTTGTCACTGAACAAAACTCAGGGTTAACATCATGTCTGTGTGTTGATTAACCTGTCACTGAACAAAACTCAGGGTTAGCATCATACAGTCACTGAACAAAACTCAGGATCCAGATTAACTCCTACAGTCACTGAACAAAACTCAGGGTTAGTCATCATGTCAAAACTCTGTGGGTTAGCAGATTCATGTCACTGAACAAAACTGTCCAGTTACAGTCACTGTCAGGGTTAGAACAAAATCATCCAGATTAACTGTTGTGGGTTAGTCACTGTGGGTTCCTACAGTCACTGAACAAAACTCAGGGGATTTAGCATCACTGAACAAAACTGTGTCCAGATTAACTGTGGGTTCACTGAACAAAATCATGTCTGTGTGTTGTACAGTCACTGTGGTCCAGATTTAGCATCAAAACTCATGATTCTCCTACAGTCACTGAACAAAACTGTCCAGATTAGCATCATGTCTGTGTGTTGTACCTGTGGGTTAGCATCATGTCTGTGTGTTGTCACTGAACAAAACTCAGCATCATGTCTGTGTGTTCCAGATTAACTCCTACAGTCACTGTGGGTTCACTGAACAAAACTCATGTCTGTGTCCAGATTTCCTACCTGTGGGTTCAGAACAAAATCATGTCTACAGTCACTGAACAAAACTGTCAGGGTCATGTCTGAACAAAACTCAGTGATGTACCTGGGTTAACATCATGTCTGTGATCCAGATTTCCTACCTGTGGGTTACTGAACAAAATCATGTCTGTGTGATTAACTCCACAGTCACTGAACAAAACTCAGGGGTTAACTCATGTCTGTGTGTTGTACTCCTACAGTCACTGAACAAAACTCAGGATCCAGATTAACTTACAGTCATCATGTCTGTGTGTTGTACTCCCTGTGGGTTCCAGCAGTCACTGTCTCCAGTACAGTCACTGTTGTAGTCCTGAACAAAACTCAGGATCCAGTTAGCATCATGTCACTGTGTGTTGTGAACCTCAGGTCCAGGGTTAGCATCACAGTCACTGAACAAAACTGTCCAGATTAACTCCTACAGTCACTGAACAAAACTCAGGGTTAGCATCATGTCTGTGTGTTGTAGTCACTGTGGGTTAGCATGAACAAAACTCATGTCTCCTACAGACTGAACAAAACTCAGGATCCAGATTAACTCCTACAGTCACTGAACAAAACTCAGGGTCCAGGTCTGTGATCAGGATCCAGATTAACTCTGAGAACAAAACTCTCCAGATTCTGGTCTGGTGCTGGAGATCCAGATTAACCCTGTCACTGAACAAAAACTCAGGATCCAGATTAACTCCTACAGTCACTGAACAAAACTCAGGATCCAGATTAACTCCTACAGTCACTGAACAAAACTCAGTCCAGATTAACTCCACAGTCACTGAACAAAACTCAGGATCCAGATTAACTCCTACAGTCACTGAACAAAACTCAGTCAGATTAACTCCTACAGTCCAGGATCCAGATTAACTCCTACAGTCACTGAACAAAACTCAGGATCCAGATTAACTCCTACAGTCACTGAACAAAACAGGTCCAGATTAACTCCAACAGTCACTGAACAAAACTCAGGATCCAGATTACACACTACAGTCACTGAACAAAACTCAGGATCCAGATTAACTCCACAGTCACTGAACAAAACTCAGGATCCAGATTAACTCACACACACACAGTCACACAAAACTCCAGATTAACTCCTACAGTCACTGAACAAAACTCAGGATCCAGAACTCCTACAGTCACTGAACAAAACCTCCAGAGTCACTGAACAAAACTCAGGTCCAGATTAACTCCTACAGTCACTGACAAAACAGTTCCAGCTGATTAACTCCTACAGTCACTGAACAAAACTCAGGATCCAGAGGCAAAACTCAGGGCTGATTAACTCCTACAGTCACTGAACAAAACTCAGGGTCCAGCCTACAGTCACTGAACTAAATCAGCTGGATTCTTCTCTCTGTCCAGATTAACTCCTACAGTCACTGAACAAAACTCAGGGTCCGATTAACTCCTAC
The DNA here is from genome assembly GCF_034236695.1 of Oncorhynchus nerka. Classification (NCBI taxonomy): domain Eukaryota; kingdom Metazoa; phylum Chordata; class Actinopteri; order Salmoniformes; family Salmonidae; genus Oncorhynchus; species Oncorhynchus nerka. Next base: position 101,467 of record NW_027040126.1, read on the forward strand.
AGTCACTGAACAAAAATGATTAACTCCTACAGTCACTGAACAAAACTCAGGTCACTCCTACAGTCACTGAACAAAACTCAGAGGCTACCAGCATTAACTCCTCAGTCACTGAACAAAACTCTGTTCACCTGAACAAAACTCAGGATCCAGATTAACTCCTAGTCACTGAACAAAACTCAGGATCCAGATTTTAAACTGAACAAAACTGGACCAGAGAACAAAACTCCAGATTAACTCCTACAGTCACTGAACAAAACTCAGGATCCAGATTAAACAGTCATTCTGAAAACAAAACTCAAGATTACTATCCTTATCGATTAACTCCTACAGTCACTGAACAAAACTCAGGATCCAGATTAACTCCACAGTCACTGAACAAAACTCAGGGATCCAGATTAACTCCTACAGTCACTGAACAAAACTCAGGATCCAGATTATCCTACAGAACAAAATCAGGATCCAGATTAACTCCTACAGTCACTGAACAAAACTCAGGATCCAGATTAACTCCTACAGTCACTGAACAAAACTCAGGATCCAGATTAACTCCTACAGTCACTGAACAAAACTCAGGATCCAGATTAACTCCTACAGTCACTGAACAAAACTCAGGATCCAGATTAACTCCAGTCATTCAGGATCCAGATTAACTCCTACAGTCACTGAACAAAACTCAGGATCCAGATTAACTCCTACAGTCACTGAACAAAACTCAGGATCCAGATTAACTCCTACAGTCACTGAACAAAACTCAGGATCCAGATTAACTCCTACAGTCACTGAACAAAACTCAGGATCCAGATTAACTCCTACAGTCACTGAACAAAACTCAGGATCCAGATTAACTCCTACAGTCACTGAACAAAACTCAGGATCCAGATTAACTCCTACAGTCACTGAACAAAACTCAGGATCCAGATTAACTCCTACAGTCACTGAACAAAACTCAGGATCCAGATTAACTCCTACAGTCACTGAACAAAACTCAGGATCCAGATTAACTCCTACAGTCACTGAACAAAACTCAGGATCCAGATTAACTCCAGTCACTGAACAAAACTCAGGATCCAGATTAACTCCTACAGTCACTGAACAAAACTCAGGATCCAGATTAACTCCTACAGTCACAGTCACTGAACAAAACTCAGGATCCAGATTAACTCCTACAGTCACTGAACAAAACTCAGGATCCAGATTAACTCCTACAGTCACTGAACAAAACTCAGGATCCAGATTAAACAGTCACTGAACAAAACAGATTAACTCACAGTCACTGAACAAAACTCAGGATCCAGATTAACTCCTACAGTCACTGAACAAAACTCAGGATCCAGATTAACTCCTACAGTCACTGAACAAAACTCAGGATCCAGATTAACTCCTACAGTCACTGAACAAAACTCAGGATCCAGATTAACTCCTACAGTCACTGAACAAAACTCAGGATCCAGATTAACTCCTACAGTCACTGAACAAAACTCAGGATCCAGATTAACTCCTACAGTCACTGAACAAAACTCAGGATCCAGATTAACTCAAAACTCAGGACAGTCACAGTCACTGAACAAAACTCAGGATCCAGATTAACTCCTACAGTCACTGAACAAAACTCAGGATCCAGATTAACTCCTACAGTCACTGAACAAAACTCAGGATCCAGATTAACTCCTACAGTCACTGAACAAAACTCAGGATCCAGATTAACTCCTACAGTCACTGAACAAAACTCAGGATCCAGATTAACTCCTACAGTCACTGAACAAAACTCAGGATCCAGATTAACTCCTACAGTCACTGAACAAAACTCAGGATCCAGATTAACTCCTACAGTCACTGAACAAAACTCAGGATCCAGATTAACTCCTACAGTCACTGAACAAAACTCTCCAGATTAACTCCTACAGTCACTGAACAAAACTCAGGATCCAGATTAACTCCTACAGTCACTGAACAAAACTCAGGATCCAGATTAACTCCTACAGTCACTGAACAAAACTCAGGATCCAGATTAACTCCTACAGTCACTGAACAATTCAAAATAATGTGTTTCATGTTAAAGGCCCAAATGCAGCTGATTTTAAAAAAAATCTCTCAATATCAAATTATTTCTGGAGAACAATTAAGGTCCTGACCGTGATCGTCTTCAATTAAAAATAGTTTTATAAAAAGAAACAGAAATAGCTTCTTAGCTAAGAGTAATTTCTCAAGCAAGAATTTAGTTTGGACTGTCTGGGAGTGGCCTGAGTGGTGAAGGGAAAGCTGAAAACTAGCTGTTATTGGCAGAGAGGTTTGGAACTCTTTCTTATTGGTCTATTAAATTATTAGTCTGTCACCAGGCAGGCCAAACCTCCATCCCACCAAAACAGGCTGACATTTCAGGAAGTCTTTTCCAACAGCTCTTACACTAAAAGATCCTTATCATAATTTTCACAGTAGTTCTCCAAACTCAGTGTGGAAATATATATGAACCACAGTAATTTGATGTTTTTGATGGCACTGGGCCTTTATGTTAACTCATTTACCCACCTCAGTCTGCACGTGGAGCTGGTTGAGGAGCCCCTCCTTGTCCTGCAGCAGTCTTCTCTCTGAGTTCTGCAGCTTCTCCATGACTCCTCTCAGGTCCTCCAGAGGAGGGGAGGGAGAGGGGGGCCGCTCCTCCATCTGCTGCCCAGCCCAGGCCTCTCCTTTCTCCTCAGCCGGACCCACATGACCCCCACTCCGGCTGATGGCAGCACGGGGAACAACGATCCTCACCGCCTCCACCACCATGCAGGCCTCCCGGGGAACCTTCCCCAGGTGGAGCACCCCAGGGGACTGGGGGGCAGACGGGGTGGCTCTGGGGCTGGCTCTGGGACTCTGCTGGGGGGTGGAGTGGGGGCTGTGCTGGAGGCTGGCGGGGGCAGGGTGCGTCTTCTTGGGGCTTTGTTTGGGACAAGCTACCTTAAGTAGTGGCACCGAAGACAGAGGCGTATCCACGACACCGATCTCCTTAGCGACTGGGGGCTTGTCTGTCTCCATGCCGTCGCCGGGGCCCCTGACTGGACGGACGGAACCTGGAACATGGCAAACATTCTGGAATGTTATCTCTCTCTCTCTCAATGTATTGGCTGGAGGAGTTATCAGATCTCAACATAGCTGTGTGTGATTGGCTGAGAGGATGCAGGGGGAGGATGTAAACAACAGTCTGTGGAATGATAGGGGGTGATAACGGCTTACCTCTGTCTGCTACTGCGGCGGTAGACATGATGGTAGAGGAAGTCTTCACAACAGTCCAGTCGAATGACAGAGGGACAGGGCGGTGGATGACTTCCAGGATGGCAGTTTAGAACTCTCTCTCCCGAAGACAGACAGACAAATGTTGATTCGGAGTTTTACCACCCTGTTAGACATGTTAAATAAATAAATAAATAAAATAAGAAAGTAGCGAGAGAATCGCGCACAGCTCCTGTAACTAGCTAATGGACTTTTTTTCTGCCTTCAATTATTTCTTTTTTAATATGTTTTGAATTGGTAAAATTAAGAGTCAAAACAGATGCCCTTTCCAACTAGTTGTTTACTTGGCTAGCCCTTTCCAACTAGTTGTTTACTTGGCTAGCCCTTTCCAACTAGTTGTTTACTTGGCTAGCCCTTTCCAACTAGTTGTTTACTTGGCTGGCCCTTTCCAACTAGTTGTTTACTTGGCTAGCCCTTTCCAACTCGTTGTTTACTTGGCTAGCCCTTTCCAACTAGTTGTTTACTTGGCTAGCCCTTTCCAACTAGTTGTTTACTTGGCTAGCCCTTTCCAACTCGTTGTTTACTTGGCTAGCCCTTTCCAACTCGTTGTTTACTTGGCTAGCCCTTTCCAACTCGTTGTTTACTTGGTTAGCCCTTTCCAACTCGTTGTTTACTTGGCTAGCCCTTTCCAACTAGTTGTTTACTTGGCTAGCCCTTTCCAACTAGTTGTTTACTTGGCTAGCCCTTTCCAACTCGTTGTTTACTTGGCTAGCCCTTTCCAACTCGTTGTTTACTTGGTTAGCCCTTTCCAACTCGTTGTTTACTTGGCTAGCCCTTTCCAACTAGTTGTTTACTTGGCTAGCCCTTTCCAACTCGTTGTTTACTTGGCTAGCCCTTTCCAACTCGTTGTTTACTTGGCTAGCCCTTTCCAACTCGTTGTTTACTTGGCTAGCCCTTTCCAACTCGTTGTTTACTTGGCTAGCCCTTTCCAACTAGTTGTTTACTTGGCTAGCCCTTTCCAACTAGTTGTTTACTTGGCTAGCCCTTTCCAACTAGTTGTTTACTTGGCTAGCCCTTTCCAACTCGTTGTTTACTTGGCTAGCCCTTTCCAACTCGTTGTTTACTTGGCTAGCCCTTTCCAACTCGTTGTTTACTTGGCTAGCCCTTTCCAACTAGTTGTTTACTTAGCTAGCCCTTTCCAACTCGTTGTTTACTTGGCTAGCCCTTTCCAACTAGTTGTTTACTTGGCTAGCCCTTTCCAACTCGTTGTTTACTTGGCTAGCCCTTTCCAACTCGTTGTTTACTTGGCTAGCCCTTTCCAACTAGTTGTTTACTTGGCTAGCCCTTTCCAACTCGTTGTTTACTTGGCTAGCCCTTTCCAACTAGTTGTTTACTTGGCTAGCCCTTTCCAACTAGTTGTTTACTTGGCTAGCCCTTTCCAACTAGTTGTTTACTTGGCTAGCCCTTTCCAACTCGTTGTTTACTTGGCTAGCCCTTTCCAACTCGTTGTTTACTTGGCTAGCCCTTTCCAACTAGTTGTTTACTTGGCTAGCCCTTTCCAACTAGTTGTTTACTTGGCTAGCCCTTTCCAACTCGTTGTTTACTTGGCTAGCCCTTTCCAACTAGTTGTTTACTTGGCTAGCCCTTTCCAACTCGTTGTTTACTTGGCTAGCCCTTTCCAACTAGTTGTTTACTTGGCTAGCCCTTTCCAACTAGTTGTTTACTTGGCTAGCCCTTTCCAACTAGTTGTTTACTTGGCTAGCCCTTTCCAACTAGTTGTTTACTTGGCTAGTTCAGTCTCTGGCTGAGCTCCAAGGATAAAATAACTCACCTGATATCTGTGGATGAGCTTTAACAGCAGTGTCAACACATGATCAACACGCAGCCGGTTAGATAAGGATATAAGAGAACGGAGTTCAGCTTTCCTCAACTAACAGTAACTGACAACAAAGCAAACCGAGTAGGAAACAAAGGCCCTGGACATAAACGTATAAACATTGATAACTAACATCAGCAGTGTAAAATGAGTGTAACGTAGAGAGATATCAAAACGGCACATACTGTTGTTTACCCGATTAAAAATATTTCCTCTGTTAAATCTTGGTCGCCATCTTGTTTGTGTTCTCACCGACCGGACACTGTTGGCTTGGCGGACGTGGAGGGGTGTCCGACAGGAAACAGACTCTGAATCAGCTTGGACGATTTCTCATCCATAGTGGGGACAGTAAAACAGATATCCCAAATCTGATTCACGATCAGTAAACGGAAGTTGAGACGAGAGCGTTACAAAATTACCAAACCGCGGAATAATAATAATAACCGGAACTATTATCCGCACTACTGTGTTCCACCGTAGGAAATAAAATATTGTTACACCCACAGAAGACAACTTTTTTTTAAATGTACCGAAGATAATAAATTCTGGTTAAACTATTGTCCTCTAGTACAGGTGAGTTTGATATCCACGTGTGTGTATTTGAATCGAGCTTTTTTACAATAGCTACTACGATATGGGCGATTTGCTATAGTCTTATTTTGGTCTTGATGTTGTCTAGGCTGTCACTCGGAGAGCAATGGGGGTACACGGGCTGTGGAAGCTGCTTGAGACCACCGGGAAGCCCATCAACCCCGAGACGCTCGAGGGCAAGATCCTGGCTGTCGGTATCCTTCCGGACACCACAAGGAAGTCCCCCACCTATCGCTCTCTTAAACTCTTTCTTTTTCTCTCCTTGTTCTTGACTTTTTTTTTAAGTAGGCTTCCCTACTTCTTCCACTCAATCTCCCACCCATAACTACTGCACATCCCAGTCATAACATGTGTCTGCATCTTACATAGAGTTAGTGTCTAGTGTATTGTGCAGGAAACCAAATTACTCCATGTGTAACTCTGTGTTGTCTGTTCACACTGCTATGCTTTATCTTGGCCAGGTCGCAGTTGTAAATGAGAACTTGTTCTCAACTAGCCTACCTGGTTAAATAAAGGTGAAATAAAAATAATTTTAAAAAATTGGTCACATACACATGGTTAGCAGGTGTTAATGTGAGTGTAGTGAAATGCTTGTGTTTCTAGTTACGACAATGCAGTAATAACCAACGAGTAATCTAACCTAACAATTCCAAAACTACTACCTTATAGACACAAGTGTAAAGGGATAAAGAATATGTACATAAGGATATATGAATGAGTGATGGTACAGAGCAGCAGAGGCAAGATACAGTAGATGGTATCGAGTACAGTATATACATATGAGATGAGTATGTAAACAAAGTGGCATAGTTAAAGTGGCTAGTGATACATGTATTACATAAGGATGCAGTAGATGATATAGAGTATAGTATATACGTATGCATATGAGATGAATAATGTAGGGTAAGTAACATTATATAAGGTAGCATTGTTTAAAGTGGCTAGTGATATATTTACATCATTTCCCATCAATTCCCATTATTAAAGTGGCTGGAGTTGAGTCAGTGTCAATGACAGTGTGTTGGCAGCAGCCACTCAATGTTAGTGGTGGCTGTTTAACAGTCTGATGGCCTTGAGATAGAAGCTGTTTTTCAGTCTCTCGGTCCCAGCTTTGATGCACCTGTACTGACCTCGCCTTCTGGATGATAGCGGGGTGAACAGGCAGTGGCTCGGGTGGTTGATGTCCTTGATGATCTTTATGGCCTTCCTGTAACATCGGGTGGTGTAGGTGTCCTGGAGGGCAGGTAGTTTGCCCCCGGTGATGCGTTGTGCAGACCTCACTACCCTCTGGAGAGCCTTACGGTTGAGGGCGGAGCAGTTGCCGTACCAGGCGGTGATACAGCCCGCCAGGATGCTCTCGATTGTGCATCTGTAGAAGTTTGTGAGTGCTTTTGGTGACAAGCCAAATTTCTTCAGCCTCCTGAGGTTGAAGAGGCGCTGCTGCGCCTTCTTCACGATGCTGTCTGTGTGGGTGGACCAATTCAGTTTGTCTGTGATGTGTATGCCGAGGAACTTAAAACTTGCTACCCTCTCCACTACTGTTCCATCGATGTGGATAGGGGGATGTTCCCTCTGCTGTTTCCTGAAGTCCACAATCATCTCCTTAGTTTTGTTGACGTTGAGTGTGAGGTTATTTTCCTGACACCACACTCCGAGGGCCCTCACCTCCTCCCTGTAGGCCGTCTCGTCGTTGTTGGTAATCAAGTCTATCACTGTTGTGTCGTCCGCAAACTTGATGATTGAGTTGGAGGCGTGCGTGGCCACGCAGTCGTGGGTGAACAGGGAGTACAGGATAGGGCTCAGAACGCACCCTTGTGGGGCCCCAGTGTTGAGGATCAGCGGGGAGGAGATGTTGTTGCCTACCCTCACCACCTGGGGGCGGCCCGTCAGGAAGTCCAGTACCCAGTTGCACAGGGCGGGGTCGAGACCCAGGGTCTCGAGCTTGACGACGAGCTTGGAGGGTACTATGGTGTTGAATGCCGAGCTGTAGTCGATGAACAGCATTCTCACATAGGTATTCATCTTGTCTAGATGGGTTAGGGCAGTGTGCAGTGTGGTTGAGATTGCATCGTCTGTGGACCTATTTGGGCGGTAAGCAAATTGGAGTGGGTCTAGGGTGTCAGGTAGGGTGGAGGTGATATGGTCCTTGACAAGTCTCTCAAAGCACTTCATGATGACGGAAGTGAGTGCTACGGGGCGGTAGTCGTTTAGCTCAGTTACCTTAGCTTTCTTGGGAACAGGAACAATGGTGGCCCTATTACATCAAGATGGCAAGATGCAGTAGATGGTATAGCTGTTCAGTATATACGTATGAGATGAGTAATGTAGGGTATGTAAACATTCTGTAAAGTTAGCTAGTTGTCTGCCTGTGTGTCTGTAGAGATCCTTGACCTGTCCCTCTCCCAGACATCAGTATCTGGTTGAACCAGGCAGTGAAGGGTGTGAGAGACAGGGAGGGTAACAGTGTCCAGAACGCCCACCTCCTCACCCTGTTCCATCGTCTCTGTAAATTGCTCTTTTTCCGCATCAGACCTGTCTTCGTGTTCGATGGAGACGCTCCTCTGATCAAGAAACAGACCCTGGTGTGTGTGTCTGTCTGTCTGTCTGGACCCTGGTGTGTCTGTCTGTCTGTCTGTCTGGACCCTGGTGTGTCTGTCTGTCTGGACCCTGGTGTGTCTGTCTGTCTGTCTGGACCCTGGTGTGTCTGTCTGTCTGGACCCTGGTGTGTCTGTCTGGACCCTGGTGTGTGTGTCTGGACCCTGGTGTGTGTGTCTGGACCCTGGTGTGTGTGTCTGGACCCTGGTGTGTGTGTGTGTGTGTCTGGACCCTGGTGTGTGTGTCTGGACCCTGGTGTGTGTGTGTGTGTGTGTGTCTGGACCCTGGTGTGTGTCTGTCTGGACCCTGGTGTGTCTGTCTGTCTGGACCCTGGTGTGTGTGTGTGTGTGTGTGTGTGTCTGGACCCTGGTGTGTCTGTCTGTCTGGACCCTGGTGTGTGTGTGTGTGTGTGTGTCTGGACCCTGGTGTGTGTGTCTGTGTGTCTGGACCCTGGTGTGTTGTCTGTCTGTCTGTCTGTCTGGACCCTGGTGTGTCTGTCTGGACCCTGGTGTGTTGTCTGTCTCTGTCTGTCTGGACCCTGGTGTGTGTTGTCTGTCTCTGTCTGTCTGGACCCTGGTGTGTGTGTGTGTGTCTGGACCCTGGTGTGTTGTCTGTCTGTCTGTCTCTGTCTGTCTGGACCCTGGTGTGTGTGTGTGTCTGTCTGGACCCTGGTGTGTTGTCTGTCTGTCTGGACCCTGGTGTGTGTTGTCTGTCTGTCTGGACCCTGGTGTGTTGTCTGTCTGGACCCTGGTGTGTTGTCTGTCTGTCTGTCTCTGTCTGTCTGGACCCTGGTGTGTGTGTCTGTCTGGACCCTGGTGTGCTGTCTGTCTGGACCCTGGTGTGTGTTGTCTGTCTGTCTGGACCCTGGTGTGTTGTCTGTCTGTCTGTCTCTGTCTGTCTGGACCCTGGTGTGTGTGTGTGTGTGTCTGTCTGGACCCTGGTGTGTTGTCTGTCTGTCTGTCTCTGTCTGTCTGGACCCTGGTGTGTGTTGTCTGTCTCTGTCTGTCTGGACCCTGGTGTGTGTGTGTGTCTGTCTGGACCCTGGTGTGTTGTCTGTCTCTGTCTGTCTGGACCCTGGTGTGTGTGTGTGTGGACCCTGGTGTGTTGTCTGTCTGTCTGTCTGTCTCTGTCTGGACCCTGGTGTGTTGTCTGTCTGTCTGTCTCTGTCTGTCTGGACCCTGGTGTGTGTGTGTGTCTGTCTGGACCCTGGTGTGTTGTCTGTCTGTCTCTGTCTGTCTGGACCCTGGTGTGTGTTGTCTGTCTGTCTGTCTCTGTCTGTCTGGACCCTGGTGTGTGTTGTCTGTCTGTCTGTCTCTGTCTGTCTGGACCCTGGTGTGTGTTGTCTGTCTGTCTGTCTCTGTCTGTCTGGACCCTGGTGTGTGTTGTCTGTCTGTCTGGACCCTGGTGTGTGTGTGTGTGTGTGTGTGTGTGTGTGTGTGTGTGTGTGTGTGTGTGTGTGTGTGTGTGTGTGTTAACCCTGTGCTTTCCTCCAGACCATCAGAAGACAGAGAAAGGAGGAGAAGACTATGGAGTCCAAACAGACCAATGACAAACTCCTCAAGACTTTCCTGAAGAGACAAGCCATCAAAGCTGCTCTGGGAGAGAGGAGGTGAGGAAAGGAGAGGAGGAGAGGAAGGGAGAAGAGTGGAGAGGAGGAGAGGAAGGGAGAGGAGGTGAGGAAGGGAGAGGAAGAGTGGAGAGGAGAGGAGGTGAGGAGGAGGAGAGGAGAAGAGGAGGAAGGGAGAGGAGAGGAGGAAGGCCATGACCTAAATGAAAGGCAAAGCCCTCTCAGAGCTTCATAACAGATCTACAAGCACTAAGATCGTGATGGATGAACACGGACCATTCCACGTTCATAGAGGTCTGGTCTGTAACCATAGAGATCTGGTCTGTATATAGGCCTGTAACCATAGAGATCTGGTCTGTATATAGGCCTGTAACCATAGAGATCTGGTCTGTAACCATAGAGATCTGGTCTGTATATTATCCTGTAACCATAGAGATCTGGTCTGTATATAGGCCTGTAACCATAGAGATCTGGTCTGTATATAGACCCGTAACCAAAGAGGTCTGGTCTGTATATAGGCCTGTAACCATAGAGATCTGGTCTGTATATAGGCCTGTAACCATAGAGATCTGGTCTGTATATAGGCCTGTAACCATAGAGGTCTGGTCTGTAACCATAGAGGTCTGGTCTGTAACCATAGAGGTCAGGTCTGTAACCATAGAGGTCTGGTCTGTAACCATAGAGGTCTGGTCTGTAACCAAAGAGGTCTGGTCTGTATATAGGTCTGTAACCATAGAGATCTGGTCTGTATATAGGCCTGTAACCATAGAGGTCTGGTCTGTAACCATAGAGGTCTGGTCTGTAACCATAGAGGTCTGGTCTGTATATAGGCCTGTAACCATAGAAGGTCTGGTCTGTATATAGGTCTGTAACCATAGAGGTCTGGTCTGTATATAGGCCTGTAACCATAGAGATCTGGTCTGTATATAGGCCTGTAACCAAAGAGGTCTGGTCTGTAACCATAGAGGTCTGGTCTGTGTACAGGTCTGTAACCATAGAGGTCTGGTCTGTGTACAGGTCTGTAACCATAGAGGTCTGGTCTGTATATAGGTCTGTAACCATAGAGGTCTGGTCTGTGTACAGGTCTGTAACCATAGAGGTCTGGTCTGTATATAGGTCTGTAACCATAGAGGTCTGGTCTGTGTACAGGTCTGTAACCATAGAGGTCTGGTCTGTATATAGGCCTGTAACCAAAGAGGTCTGGTCTGTATATAGGTCTGTAACCAAAGAGGTCTGGTCCAAAGAGGTCTGGTCTGTATATAGGCCTGTAACCAAAGAGGTCTGGTCCAAAGAGGTCTGGTCTGTATATAGGCCTGTAACCAAAGAGGTCTGGTCTGGCCTGTAACCAAAGAGGTCTGGTCTGTATATAGGCCTGTAACCAAAGAGGTCTGGTCCAAAGAGGTCTGGTCTGTATATAGGCCTGTAACCAAAGAGGTCTGGTCAGGTCTGTAACCATAGAGGTCAGGTCTGTAACCATAGAGGTCAGGTCTGTAACCATAGAGGTCTGGTCTGTATATAGGTCTGTAACCATAGAGATCTGGTCTGTAACCATAGAGATCTGGTCTGTAACCATAGAGGTCTGGTCTGTAACCATAGAGGTCTGGTCTGTATATAGGTCTGTAACCATAGAGGTCTGGTCTGTAACCATAGAGGTCTGGTCTGTGTATAGGTCTGTAACCATAGAGGTCTGGTCTGTAACCATAGAGGTCTGGTCTGTATATAGGTCCAGTCAGTAACCATAGAGGTCTGGTCTGTAACCATAGAGGTCTGGTCTGTATATAGGCCTGTAACCATAGAGGTCTGGTCTGTATATAGGCCTGTAACCATAGAGATCTGGTCTGTAACCATAGAGGTCTGGTCTGTAACCATAGAAGTCTGGTCTGTAACCATAGAGGTCTGGTCTGTAACCATAGAGGTCTGGTCTGTATATAGGTCCAGTCAGTAACCATAGAGGTCTGGTCTGTAACCATAGAGGTCTGGTCTGTATATAGGCCTGTAACCATAGAGGTCTGGTCTGTATATAGGCCTGTAACCATAGAGATCTGGTCTGTAACCATAGAGGTCTGGTCTGTAACCATAGAAGTCTGGTCTGTAACCATAGAGGTCTGGTCTGTAACCATAGAGGTCTGGTCTGTATATAGGTCCAGTCAGTAACCATAGAGGTCTGGTCTGTAACCATAGAGGTCTGGTCTGTATATAGGCCTGTAACCATAGAGGTCTGGTCTGTATATAGGCCTGTAACCATAGAGATCTGGTCTGTAACCATAGAGGTCTGGTCTGTAACCATAGAGGTCTGGTCTGTAACCATAGAGGTCTGGTCTGTAACCATAGAGGTCTGGTCTGTATATAGGTCTGTAACCATAGAGATCTGGTCTGTAACCATAGAGATCTGGTCTGTGTATAGGTCTGTAACCATAGAGATCTGGTCTGTATATAGGCCTGTAACCATAGAGGTCTGGTCTGTAACCATAGAGGTCTGGTCTGTAACCATAGAGGTCTGGTCTGTAACCATAGAGGTCTGGTCTGTATATAGGTCTGTAACCATAGAGATCTGGTCTGTAACCATAGAGATCTGGTCTGTGTTGTGTGTCTCCTCCAGTCAGGATCATCTGCCCAGCCTGTCTGCTGTGAGGAGAGAGGAGGACATGTTCATGCTGCCTGCCCTGCCAGCCCAGGAGGAGGAGAGAGAGAGGAGCAGCTCAGAGGAGGAGGAGGAGGAGCAGGTGGAGGAGGAGGACAGCCGTCACATCTACCAGGTGAGGTCAACACCCACGTCATGTGACGGAGGAGAAAACAGAGAGGGTGGTGCTTTATCGTCTTGTCCAATAAGAACACTGGATTCCTTTTTTGTTTTATTAAGTTTTGCTACCTTGTGACGTCTGTCTGTCTGTCTGCCTGTCTGTCTGCCTGCCTGTCTGTCTGTCTGTCTGTCTGTCTGTCTGTCTGTCTGTCTGTCTGTCTCCTGTCTGTCTGTCTGTGTCTGCCTGCCTCTGTCTGCCTGTCTGTCTGTCTGTCTGTCTGTCTGTCTGTCTGTCTGTCTGTCTCCTGTCTGTCTGTCTGTGTCTGCCTGCCTCTGTCTGCCTGTCTGTCTGTCTGTCTGTCTGTCTGCCTGTCTGTCTGTCTGTCTGTGTCTGCCTGCCTCTGTCTGTCTGTCTGCCTGCCTGCCTGTCTGTCTGCCTGTCTGCCTGCCTGTCTGTCTGTCTGTGTCTGCCTGCCTGCCTGTCTGTCTGTCTGCCTGTCTGCCTGTCTGTCTGTCTGCCTGCCTGCCTGCCTGCCTGCCTGCCTGTCTGTCTGCCTGTCTGTCTGTCTGTCTGTGTCTGCCTGCCTCTGTCTGTCTGCCTGTCTGTCTGTCTGCCTGCCTGCCTGTCTGTCTGCCTGCCTGCCTGTCTGTCTGTCTGCCTGTCTGCCTGTCTGTCTGTCTGTGTCTGTCTGCCTGCCTGCCTGTCTGTCTGTCTGCCTGTCTGTCTGTCTGCCTGTCTGTCTGTCTGCCTGTCTGTCTGCCTGTCTGTCTGTCTGTCTGTCTGTCTGTCAGGGGGATTTCTATGAAGACTCTAACTCTGTGGACATCAACTCTGAGGAGTTTTCTGCCATGCCTCCTGAGGTGAAACATGAGATCCTTAAAGACATGAAGGAATTCAGCAAGAGACGACGCACCATGTACCACACCCCCCCTGAGGTACCACACCCCCCCTGAGGTACCACACCCCCCCTGAGGTACCACACCCCCTGAGGTACCACACCCCCTGAGGTACCACACACCATGTACCACACCCCCTGAGGTACCACACCCCCTGAGGTACCACACACCATGTACCACACACACCCTGAGGTACCACCCCCCTGAGGTACCACACACCAGTTACCACACACCTCCTGAGGTACCACACACCTCCTGAGGTGCCACACACCCCCTGAGGTACCACACACCTCCTGAGGTACCACCCCCCTGAGGTACCACACACCATGTACCACACACACCCTGAGGTACCACCCCCCTGAGGTACCACACACCAGGTACCACACACCCCTGAGGTACCACACCCCCTGAGGTACCACCCCCTGAGGTACCACCCCCTGAGGTACCACCCCCCTGAGGTACCACACCCCCTGAGGTACCACACACCTCCTGAGGTACCACACACCATGTACCACACACCTCCTGAGGTACCACCCCCCTGAGGTACCACCCCCCTGAGGTACCACACCCCCTGAGGTACCACACCCCCTGAGGTACCACACACCTCCTGAGGTACCACCCCCCCTGAGGTACCACACACCAGGTACCACACACACCATGTACCACACACACCCTGAGGTACCACACACCAGGTACCACACACCCCCTGAGGTACCACACACCCCCTGAGGTACCACACACCCCTGAGGTACCACACACCTCCTGAGGTACCCCCTGAGGTACCACACACCATGTACCACACACCCCTGAGGTACCACACACCCCCTGAGGTACCACACACCCCTGAGGTACCACACACCTCCTGAGGTACCACCCCCCTGAGGTACCACACACCATGTACCACACACCTCCTGAGGTACCACACACCTCCTGAGGTACCACCCCCCTGAGGTACCACACACCATGTACCACACACCCCTGAGGTACCACACACCCCTGAGGTACCACACACCCCTGAGGTACCACACACCTCCTGAGGTACCACACACCATGTACCACACACCCCTGAGGTACCACACACCCCTGAGGTACCACACACCTCCTGAGGTACCCCCCCTGAGGTACCACACACCATGTACCACACACCTCCTGAGGTACCACACACCTCCTGAGGTACCACCCCCCTGAGGTACCACACACCATGTACCACACACCTCCTGAGGTACCACACACCTCCTGAGGTACTACACACCTCCTGAGGTACCACACACCTCCTGAGGTACCACACACCATGTACCACACACCCCCTGAGGTACCACACACCCCTGAGGTACCACACACCATGTACCACACACCCCCTGAGGTACCACACACCATGTACCACACACCCCCTGAGGTACCACACACCATGTACCACACACCCCCTGAGGTACCACACACCTCCTGAGGTACCACACACCATGTACCACACACCCCCTGAGGTACCACACACCCCCTGAGGTACCACACACCTCCTGATGTACCACACACCATGTACCACACACCTCCCGAGGTACCACACACCTCCTGAGGTACCACACACCTCCTGAGGTACCACACACCTCCTGAGGTACCACACACCTCCTGAGGTACCACACACCTCCTGAGGTACCACACACCTCCTGAGGTACCACACACCTCCTGATGTACCACACACCTCCTGATGTACCACACACCTCCTGATGTACCACACACCTCCTGAGGTACCACACACCTCCTGATGTACCACACACCTGAGGTACCACACACCATGTACCACACACCTCCTGAGGTACCACACACCATGTACCACACACACCATGTACCACACACCCCCTGAGGTACCACACACCTCCTGAGGTACCACACACCTACTGAGGTACCACACACCTCCTGAGGTACCACACACCTCCTGAGGTACCACACACCTCCTGATGTACCACACACCTGAGGTACCACACACCATGTACCACACACCTCCTGAGGTACCACACACCATGTACCACACACACCATGTACCACACACCTCCTGAGGTACCACACACCTCCTGAGGTACCACACACCATGTACCACACACCTCCTGAGGTACCACACACCATGTACCACACACCTCCTGAGGTACCACACACCATGTACCACACACACCATGTACCACACACCCCCTGAGGTACCACACACCATGTACCACACACCCCCTGAGGTACCACACACCATGTACCACACACCTCCTGAGGTACCACACACACCATGTACCACACACCATGTACCACACACCTCCTGAGGTACCACACACACCAGGTACCACACACACCAGGTACCACACACCATTTACCACACATCTCCTGAGGTACCACACACCATGTACCACACATCTCCTGAGGTACCACACACCATGTACCACACATCTCCCGAGGTACCACACACCATTTACCACACATCTCCTGAGGTACCACACACCATGTACCACACACACACCTCCTGAGGTACCACACACCCCCTGATGTACCACATACCATGTACCACACACCCCTGAGGTACCACACACCATGTACCACACACCCCCTGAGGTACCACACACCCCCTGAGGTACCACACACCCCCTGAGGTACCACACACCATGTACCACACACAACGTACCACACACCTCCTGAGGTACCACACACCCCCTGATGTACCACACACCATGTACCACACACCCCCTGAGGTACCACACACCCCTGAGGTACCACACACCCCCTGAGGTACCACACACCCCCTGAGGTACCACACACCCCCTGAGGTACCACACACCATGTACCACACACCTCCTGAGGTACCACACATCTCCTGAGGTACCACACACACCATGTACCACACACCCCCTGAGGTACCACACACCCCCTGAGGTACCACACACCATGTACCACACACCTCCTGAGGTACCACACACCTCCTGAGGTACCACACACCTCCTGAGGTATCACACACCATGTACCACACACCCCCTGCGGTACCACACACCATGTACCACACACACACACCTCCTGAGGTACCACACACCTCCTGAGGTACCACACACCTCCTGAGGTACCACACACCACACACCTCCTGAGGTACCACACACCTCCTGAGGTACCACACACACTGTACCACACACCTCCTGAGGTACCACACACCATGTACCACACACCTCCTGAGGTACCACACACCTCCTGAGGTACCACACACCTCCTGAGGTACCACACACCTCCTGAGGTACCACACACCTCCTGATGTACCACACACCATGTACCACACACCTCCTGAGGTACCACACACCATGTACCACACACACCATGTACCACACACCCCCTGAGGTACCACACACCTCCTGAGGTACCACACACCTCCTGAGGTACCACACACCTCCTGATGTACCACACACCTGAGGTACCACACACCATGTACCACACACCTCCTGAGGTACCACACACCATGTACCACACACCCCCTGAGGTACCACATACCCCCTGAGGTACCACACACCCCCTGAGGTACCACACACCTCCTGAGGTACCACACACCATGTACCACACACCTCCTGAGGTACCACACACCATGTACCACACACCCCTGAGGTACCACACACCATGTACCACACACCCCCTGAGGTACCACACACCATGTACCACACACCTCCTGAGGTACCACACACACCATGTACCACACACCATGTACCACACACCTCCTGAGGTACCACACACACCAGGTACCACACACACCAGGTACCACACACCATTTACCACACATCTCCTGAGGTACCACACACCATGTACCACACATCTCCCGAGGTACCACACACCATGTACCACACATCTCCCGAGGTACCACACACCATTTACCACACATCTCCTGAGGTACCACACACCATGTACCACACACAACGTACCACACACCTCCTGAGGTACCACACACCCCCTGATGTACCACATACCATGTACCACACACCCCCTGAGGTACCACACACCATGTACCACACACCCCCTGAGGTACCACACACCCCCTGAGGTACCACACACCATGTACCACACACAACGTACCACACACCTCCTGAGGTACCACACCCCCCCTGATGTACCACACACCATGTACCACACACCCCCTGAGGTACCACACACCATGTACCACACACCCCCTGAGGTACCACACACCCCCTGAGGTACCACACACCCCCTGAGTTACCACACACCTCCTGAGTTACCACACACCCCCTGAGGTACCACACACCATGTACCACACACCTCCTGAGGTACCACACACACCATGTACCACACCCCCTGAGGTACCACACCCCCTGAGGTACCACACCCCCCCTGAGGTACCACACACCATGTACCACACACCATGTACCACACACCTCCTGAGGTACCACACACCTCCTGAGGTACCACACACCTCCTGAGGTACCACACACCTCCTGAGGTACCACACACCTCCTGAGGTACCACACACACTGTCTCTCTCTGTGTGTGTGTCATGCACCCTAACCCAGCCCCCCTCTCCCAGCGGTCAGGGGACTTCTCCCAGTACCAGCTAGCAGGGCTGCTGCAGAGGAACAAGCTGAACGTGCGTCTGGAGGGGGTGGAGAGAGAGATGTCCAACCGTAGTGCTGGGAACGCCCCGGGGGTGGAGCTATACAACCAGGGGGAGGGGCACAGCGTGGAGACACGACGCCTCCTCTCAGAAGACTCCACCCACTACATCCTCATCAAAGGTTAGAGGTCGAAGTGGGTCAGCGATCAAATTGAGGGATTCTCCACATTAGACCTGTTCAAACTCATCCCCTGTCTGTCTGTCTGTCTGTCTGTCTGTCTGTCTGTCTCTGTCTGTCTGTCTGTGTGTGTGTTCCTCAGGTCCGAAGAAGACCGACAACAGTGAGAGGGTGCCAGACATCCAGCCTGCGGCCTCTCCCTGGTTGGGTGGTCCCCTGTCAGGGAGGGTTAGGACGGGGGGAGGGGAGAGACCTGAGCCCCTTTGGAGACCCATCTCGGAGGAGGAGAGCCTGGAGGAGGGACCCTCATCATCGTCTAAACATCCCCAGGACCCGAACCCGAGCCTGGGGGATACAGCACCCATCTCCCCACGGACACTGAAGGCCATCCAGGCTGCCATGGATAGCAGCTTCTCAGACGAGGAGGAGGAGGGGGGTGGCAGTGTGTCTCCTCGTACCCTCCTGGCCATTCAGCGAGCCACGGGAGAAGAGTTGGACGTAGGCCCGTCCCCATACGCCACCATGATTGGCAGTTCTCCTGTTAAGCCCCACCCTCCCAGTCCCCAGCGTCCTGCCAACCGATTGTTCGTCATCAGCAGCTCAGAGGAGGAGACTGAAGGGAAGGATACGCCCCTGAGGACATCTCTGACCAATGAGGACAGGCTTGGGGTGGAGAAGGGGGATGAGCAACAGTCGCCCCTCCACCTTCGCCTCCCCATTCCTCCTGCGGACAGGGTGCTCCTCAGCATGGAGGAGGAAACCGTCAGCAGGAGGAGCAGGGAGGAGGAGATTCTGAGGAGGAACAGAGAGGAGTTGGAGCAAGTCATCGACAACAGGAACAGAGCTTTCCACTCTGCAGTGGGTCAGGGGGACAGTTTGGGTCAGGCTCTCTGTCTTATTCCCCCATCAGGCCTTGGTCTAAACAGAGAAGAGGAGACTGGGAGGAGCAGCCTAGTGACTGGGCGTTTACCTCCATCGCAGGAGGAGAGGAATGGACAGAACACCGGGGAGGAGAGGAACGGACAGAACACCGGGAAGGAGAGGAATGGACAGAACACCGGGGAGGAGAGGAATGGACAGAACACCGGGGAGGAGAGGAACGGACAGAACACCGGGGAGGAGAGGAACGGACAGAACACCGGGGAGGAGAGGAACGGACAGAACACCGGGGAGGAGAGGAACGGACAGAACACCGGGGAGGAGAGGAACGGACAGAACACCGGGAAGGAGAGGAACGGACAGAACACCGGGAAGGAGAGGAACGGACAGAACACCGGGAAGGAGAGGAATGGACAGAACACCGGGGAGGAGAGGAATGGACAGAACACCGGGGAGGAGAGGAACGGACAGAACACCGGGGAGGAGAAGAATGGACAGAACACCGGGGAGGAGAGGAACGGACAGATTGTGAAGATGGAGGACGGCAAGGAGCACAGTGAGCAGGACAGTGATTCAGAGAGCTTCGTTGACGTGTCTGAGGAGGAGGAGCTAAACGAGGAGGAGACAGATGATTCGCTGATAGAGGTTGGGGGCGGTACTCCAGCTAAGGCACAGGAAGACGTGGCCAAGGAGGAGGAAGAGGAGGAGGCTTTAAGTAGCAGAGCTATCCCTTTGGAAGAGAGGGAGGAGGACGAGGAGCCCCAGCCTCCCACAGAGCCCAGCCCAGCTCCTCCTGCCCCAGCGTCTGTTCCTCTACCCAACGAGTGGGAAGACATCAACGTGGTAAGATAAGTCCTGCTTACATGTAATGGTGAAAAGACAGAGCATGGGGATGGAGATGACCAGGAAATAGACAGGAAAATGTCTGTTTCTCTGTGTGTGGTTGAGATGTGTTGTTGGAGCTGTTTGTACAGTAGAGATTTGAGGATGCAGTACCTGTGTTGTCCTGTAGGGGGAGCTGTTTGTACAGTAGAGATTTGAGGATGCAGTACCTGTGTTGTCCTGTAGGAGGAGGTGTTTGTTCAGTAGAGATTTGAGGATGCAGTACCTGTTGTCCTGTAGGAGGAGGTGTTACTGTGTACAGTAGTGGAACTGGGTTGATGCAGTACCTGTGTTGTCCTGTAGGGGGAGGTGTTACTGTGTACAGTAGTGGAACTGGGTTGATGCAGTACCTGTGTTGTCCTGTAGGGGGAGGTGTTACTGTGTACAGTAGTGGAACTGGGTTGATGCAGTACCTGTGTTGTCCTGTAGGGGGAGGTTACTGTGTACAGTAGTGGAACTGGGTTGATGCAGTACCTGTGTTGTCCTGTAGGAGGAGCTGGTGGCGCTAGAGAGCAGTCTTGGAGAGCAGCAGTCCAGGCTGAGAGAACAGAAGCAGCAGCAGGAACGCATCGCTGCCACGGTTACCGGACAGATGTGTCTGGAGAGCCAGGTAGGGGAGACGGTCAACACATATTTAGTCAGTCTGGTAAAGGAGACAGTCAACACACACATTTAGTCAGTCTGATAAAGGAGACAGTCAACACACATTTAGTCAGTCTGATAAAGGAGACAGTCAACACACATTTAGTCAGTCTGATAAAGGAGTCAGTCAACACACATTTAGTCAGTCTGATAAAGGAGGCAGTCAACAGTCTGACACACATTTAGTCAGTCTGATAAAGGAGTCAACACACATTTAGTCAGTCAACACACACATTTAGTCAGTCTGATAAAGGAGACAGTCAACACACACATTTAGTCAGTCTGATAAAGGAGGCAGTCAACACACATTTAGTCAGTCTGATAAAGGAGTCAGTCAACACACATTTAGTCAGTCTGATAAAGGAGGCAGTCAACACACACATTTAGTCAGTCTGATAAAGGAGGCAGTCAACACACACATTTAGTCAGTCTGATAAAGGAGACAGTCAACACACACATTTAGTCAGTCTGATAAAGGAGACAGTCAACACACACATTTAGTCAGTCTGATAAAGGAGACAGTCAACACACATTTAGTCAGTCTGATAAAGGAGACAGTCAACACACACATTTAGTCAGTCTGATAAAGGAGACAGTCAACACACACATTTAGTCAGTCTGATAAAGGACAGTCAACACACACATTTAGTCAGTCTGATAAAGGACAGTCAACACACACATTTAGTCAGTCTGATAAAGGATCAGTCAACACACACATTTAGTCAGTCTGATAAAGGGGGTTTTAGTGTGTTTGTTTTCCGTCAACACCAACAGGGTTTAGTCAGTCTGATTGGAGACAGTGCCTGTTTAAACACATTGATGGATGTGACAAACTCTGACCCCTGACCCAGACCCTTCCCTGACACATTTAGTCAGTCCCTTCCCTGACTCTTTGAGTCAGACCCTTCCCCTGACTCTTCCCCTGACTCTTCCTCTGACATTTAGTCCCCTGACCCTTCCCCATTTAGTCAGTCTGACTCTTAAAGGAGACTCTTCAACCACATTTAGTCCCTGATCTGACCCAGACCCTTCCCCAACACCCACATTTAGTCCTTCCCCTGACCCTTCAGTCTGACCCTTCCTCTAAAGGACTCTTCAACACCCTGAGTCTGACCCAGACCCTTCCCCTGACCCTTCCCCTGACTCTTCCCCTGACCCTGACTCTTTAGTCTGACTCTTCCTCTGACCTAGACCCTTCCCCTGACCCTTCCCCTGACTCTTCCCCTGACCCTTCCCCTGACTCTTCCCCTGACTCTTCCCCTGACCCTTCCCCTGACTCTGACCCAGACCCTTCCCCTGACTCTGACCCTTCCCCTGACTCTTCCCCTGACCCTTCCTCTGACCCTGACCCTTCCCCTGACCCTTCCCCTGACTCTTCCCCTGACTCTTCCCCTGACTCTTCCCCTGACTCTTCCCCTGACTCTTCCCCTGACTCTTCCCCTGACTCTTCCCCTGACCCTTCCCCTGACCCTGACTCTTCCCCTGACCCTGACTCTTCCCCTGACCCTGACCCTTCCCCTGACCTTCCCCTGACCCTTCTCCTGACCCTGACTCTTCCCCAACCCTCTCTGACCCTTCCCCTGACCCTTCCCCTGACCCTTCCTCTGACCCTGACCCTTCCCCTGACCCTTCCCCTGACTCTTCCCCTGACTCTTCCCCTGACTCTTCCCCTGACCTCCCCTGACTCCCCTGACTCTTCCCCTGACCTTCCCCTGACTCTTCCCTGACCTGACCCTTCCCTGACCCTGACTCTTCCCCTGACCCTGACTCTTCCCCTGACTCTTCCCCTGACCCTTCTCCTGACCCTGACTCTTCCCCTAACCCTGACTCTGACCCTTCCCCTGACCCTTCCCGTGACCCTTCCTGTGACTCTTCCCCTGACTCTTCCCCTGACCCTTCCCGTGACCCTTCCTGTGACTCTTCCCCTGACCTTTCCCCTGACTCTTCCCCTGACCCTTCCCCTGACCTTTCCCCTGACTCTTCCCCTGACCCTTCCCCTGACTCTTCCCCTGACCTTCCCTGACCCTTCCCCTGACTCTTCCCCTGACCCTTCCCCTGACTCTTCCCTGACCCTTCCCCTGACTCTTCCCCTGACCCTTCCCCTGACCCTTCCCTGACTCTTCCCCTGACTCTTCCCCTGACCCTTCCCCTGACCCTTCCCCTGACTCTTCCCCTGACCCTTCCCCTGACCCTTCCCTGACTCTTCCTCTGACCTAGACCCTTCCCCTGACTCTTCCCCTGACTCTTCCCCTGACTCTTCCTCCCTGACCCTTCCCCTGACTCTTCCCCTGACTCTTCCCCTGACCCTTCCCCTGACTCTTCCCCTGACCCTTCCCCTGACCCTTCCCCTGACTCTTCCCCTGACCTTCCCCTGACCCTGACCCTTCCCCTGACTCTTCCCCTGACCCTTCCCCTGACTCTTCCCCTGACTCTTCCCCTGACTCTTCCCCTGACTCTTCCCCTGACCCTTCCCTGACTCTGACCCTTCCCCTGACCTTCCCCTGACTCTTCCTCTGGCCCAGACCCTTCCCTGACCCTTCCCCTGACTCTTCCCTGACCCTTCCCCTGACCCTTCCCCTGACCCTTCCCCTGACCCTTCCCCTGACCCTTCCCCTGACCCTTCCCCTGACCCTTCCCCTGACCCCTGACCCCCCTGACTCTTCCCCTGACCCTTCCCCTGACTCTTCCGCTGACCCTTCCCCTGACTCTTCCTCTGGCCCAGACCCTTCCCCTGACTCTTCCCATGACCCTTCCCCTGACTCTTCCCCTGACTCTTCCCCTGACCCTTCCCCTGACCCTTCCCCTGACTCTTCCCCTCACCCTTCCCCTGACTCTTCCCCTGACCCTTCCCCTGACTCTGACCCAGACCCTTCCCCTGACTCTGACCCTTCCCCTGACTCTTCCCCTGACCCTTCCTCTGACCCTTCCCCTGACCCTTCCCCTGACTCTTCCCCTGACTCTTCCCCTGACCCTTCCCCTGACTCTTCCCCTGACTCTTCCCCTGACTCTTCCCCTGAACCTTCCCTGACCCTTCCCTGACCCTTCCCCTGACCCTGACTCTTCCCCTGACCCTTCCCCTGACCCTTCCCCTTCCCCTGACTCTTCCCTGACCCTGACTCTTCCCCTAACCCTGACTCTGACCCTTCCCCTGACCCTTCCCTGACCCTTCCCCTGACTCTTCCCCCTGACTCTTCCCTGACCCTTCCCGTGACCCTTCCTGTGACTCTTCCCTGACCTTTCCCCTGACCCTTCCCCTGACTCTTCCCCTGACCCTTCCCGTGACCCTTCCCCTGACTCTTCCCCAGACCCTTCCCCTGACTCTTCCCCTGACTCTGACCCTTCCCCTGACTCTTCCCCTGACCCTTCCCCTGACTCTTCCCCTGACCCTTCCCCTGACTCTTCCCCCTTCTGACCCTTCCCCTGACTCTTCCCCTGACTCTTCCCCATACCCTGACTCCCCTGACTCTTCCCCTGACCCTTCCCCTGACCCTTCCCCTGACTCTTCCTCTGACCTAGACCCTTCCCCTGACTCTTCCTCTGACCCTTCCCTGACTCTTCCTCTGACCTAGACCCTTCCCCTGACCCTTCCCCTGACTCTTCCCCTGACCCTTCCCCTGACCAAAAAGACCCTTCCCCTGACTCTTCCCCTGACTCTTCCCCTGACTCTTCCCTGACTCTTCCCCTGACCCTTCCCCTGACCCTTCCCCTGACCCTTCCCTGACCCTTCCCCTGACTCTTCCCCTGACCCTTCCCCTGACTCTTCCCCTGACCCTTCCCCTGACTCTTCCCCTGACCCTTCCCCTGACTCTTCCCTGACTCTTCCCCTGACTTCCCCTGGCCCAGACCCTTCCCTGACCCTTCCCCTGACTCTTCCCCTGACCCTTCCCCTGACTCTTCCCCTGACCCTTCCCCTGACCCTTCCCCTGACTCTTCCCTGACTCTTGACCCTTCCCCTGACTCTTCCCCTGACCCTTCCCCTGACCCTTCCCCTGACTCTTCCCTTCCCCTGACTCTTCCGCTGACCCTTCCCCTGACTCTTCCTCTGGCCCAGACCCTTCCCCTGACCCTTCCCCTGACTTCCCCTTCCCCCTGACTCTTCCCCTGACCCTTCCCCTGACTCTTCCCCTGACTCTTCCCCTGACCCTTCCCCTGACTCTTCCCCTGACTCTTCCCCTGACCCTTCCCCTGACCCTTCCCCTGACCCTTCCCCTCACCCTTCCCCTGACTCTTCCCCTGACCTTGCCCCCAATAATAATTGTGTCCTTCAAACTTTGCTTTCGTCTAACAATCCTCCATTTGCAGCAATTACAGTATTGCAGACCTTTGGCATTCTAGTTGTCAATTTGTTGAGGTAATCTGAAGAGATTTCACCACATGCTTCCGGAAGCACCTCCCACAAGTTCGATTGGCTCGAAGAGCACTTCTTACGTACCATACGGTCAAGTTGCTCCCACAACAGCTCAATAGGGTTGAGATCCCGGTGACTGTGCTGGCTACTCCATTATAGACAGAATACCAGCTGACTTCTTGAGAACAATCACCAAAACAAGTGATTGAAAGTTCCCAAAACAATGAAGTTATCAGTATTGATGTGGTTATGTTTGATCAAAAGATCACAGCATTGGCCATGGCAAAAGGTATAGATTTACAGGAAACGAGATGTAAAACTGCTGGGGGGGCTCTAAAAATGGTCACCGTTTAAGCCCCTTTTTTATCCAGACAAAACCCTGGGTCTATTTCAGTGCTTAGAATGGTCCATATTCTACTGCTGCGTTTATGTCTGTTTATAGCAGGGCATTGTTGAATACATGTTTCTGATTGGCTTGAAAGGGCATTGTTGAATACATGTTTCTGATTGGCTTGAAAGGGCATTGTTGAATACATGTTTCTGATTGGCTTGAAAGGGCATTGTTGAATACATGTTTCTGATTGGCTTGAAAGGGCATTGTTGAATACATGTTTCTGATTGGCTTGAAAGGGCATTGTTGAATACATGTTTCTGATTGGCTTGAAAGGGCATTATTCAATACATGCTGATTGGCTTGAAAGGGCTAAACAATGGCAGTTCATTCTTAGTACAGTTTCATTCTTACATGTTCTATGTTTTGAGCTTCTTTTGAAAGCAAAAGTCAATTTGAAAACATTTATTGACTTTGTTGAATTAGATTTTCATAATAGCAAGCTATAGGACTGATAGTTTGGGTTAGCTAAACAAGCTAGGACTGATAGTTTGGGTTAGCTAAACAAGCTAGGACTGATAGTTTGGTTAGCTAAACAAGCTAGAACTGCTAGTTTGGTTAGCTAAACTAGCTAGGACTGATAGTTTGGTTAGCTAAACAAGCTGGACTGATAGTTTGGTTAGCTAAACAAGCTAGGACTGATAGTTTGGTTAGCTAAACAAGCTAGGACTGATAGTTTGTTTGGTTAGCTAAACAAGCTAGGACTGATAGTTTGGTTAGCTAAACAAGCTAGGACTGATAGTTTGGTTAGCTAAACAAGCTAGGACTGATAGTTTGGTTAGCTAAACAAGCTAGGACTGATAGTTTGGTTAGCTAAACAAGCTAGGACTGATAGTTTGGGTTAGCTAAACTAGCTAGGACTGATAGTTTGGTTAGCTAAACAAGCTAGGACTGATAGTTTGGGTTAGCTAAACAAGCTAGGACTGATAGTTTGGTTAGCTAAACTAGCTAGGACTGATAGTTTGGTTAGCTAAACTAGCTAGGACTGATAGTTTGGTTAGCTAAACTAGCTAGGACTGATAGTTTGGTTAGCTAAACTAGCTAGGACTGATAGTTTGGTAGCTAAACTAGCTAAGACTGATAGTTTGGTTAGCTAAACAAGCTAGGACTGATAGTTTGGTTAGCTAAACAAGCTAGGACTGATAGTTTGGTTAGCTAAACAAGCATGGACTGATAGTTTGGTTAGCTAAACAAGCATGGACTGATAGTTTGGTTAGCTAAACAAGCATGGACTGATAGTTTGGTTAGCTAAACAAGCTAGGACTGATAGTTTGGTTAGCCAAACAAGCTAGGACTGATAGTTTGGTTAGCCAAACAAGCTAGGACTGATAGTTTGGGTTAGCTAAACAAGCTAGAACTGATAGTTTGGGTTAGCTAAACAAGCTAGGACTGATAGTTTGGGTTAGCCAAACAAGCTAGGACTGATAGTTTGGGTTAGCCAAACAAGCTAGGACTGATAGTTTGGAACAAACTCCTCAGCTAGGATAGTTTGGGTTAGCTAAACAAGCTAGGACTGATAGTTTGGGTTAGCTAAACAAGCTAGGACTGATAGTTTGGGTTAGCTAGAAACTAGTTAGGACTGATAGTTTGGGTTAGCTAAACAAGCTAGGACTGATAGTTTGGTTAGCCAAACAAGCTAGGACTGATAGTTTGGTTAGCTAAACAAGCTAGGACTGATAGTTTGGGTTAGCCAAACAAGCTAGGACTGATAGTTTGGTTAGACAAACAAGCTAGGACTGATAGTTTGGTTAGCTAAACTAGCTAGGACTGATAGTTTGGTTAGCTCAACTATATATCCACGGCAACTACTGTAGCTATCTAGTAAACATGCTAACTACTGTAGCTATCTAGTAAACATGCTAACTACTGTAGCTATCTAGTAAACATGCTAACTACTGTAGCTATCTAGTAAACATGCTAACTACTGTAGCTATCTAGTAAACATGCTAACTACTTCAGTGAATGTTGAACACATGTTTAGCTGCAAATGTGTTAAATTATAGCCATGCTATAAAAAGATTAATAATCAAGTTTTCTAGGAAAATAATACAACTCTGTGGATAGTTTTCCTGTTAGCTAAACAAGCTATGACTGATAGTTTCCGGGCTAAATGTCCCGGTGATAGTCTTGTCCGTAAACAGGAGCTGCTGATTGTTTGGCGCTAAACCCTTCCTGGTGGCTCCCGGTGAGGCTAAAGGCCCAGTGTGCAGCCCTGATAGACCGACCAGCCAAACAATCACAGATGACATAGTTTGGGTTAGGAAACAAGCTACAAGAACTTCTTCAGCCAGAACAAATACCTAGAATACTGATAGTTTGGTTAGCTAAAGAACCAACTGATAGTTTAGAACCCTAGCTAAACAGAGCTACAGAACCAAGTTTGGGTTAGCTACAAACAACTGGGACTAGATAGCAGTTAGCTAAGACCTACAGAACCAAGTTTGGGTTAGCTAAACTAGCTAGAACCAACTGGGTACGTAGAACAGTTTGACCCTAGCAGTAAGACTACAGAACCAACTGGTAGTTAGTTACAAACAACTGGGTACTGAAGTTTGCAGTAGCCAGACCAAGCTAGAACCAACTGGTTACTAAACTAGCTAGAACCAACTGGGTTAGATAAACAGAACCAGGACTGATAGTTAGACCTACACAACCAGGACTGATAGTTTGGTTAGACCTACAGAACCAACTGGACTGATAGAACCCTAGCAGTAAATAGACCTACAGAACCAACTGGGTTAGACTAAACAGAACCAACTGATAGTACGTTAGAAAACAAGCAGTACTGATAGTTTACAGAACTAAACTGGGCTAGACTACAGAAGTTTGGGTTAGACCTAAAGAACCAGACTGATAGTTTGAACCCTAGCAAACAAGCTAGAACCATACTGGTTAGCTAAACAAGCAGGACTGATAGTTTACAGAACCAACTGGTTAGAACACTAGTACCCCCCACCCAAACCACTAGACTGACCCCCACCCCCCACCCAAACCACTAGACACCAACACCCCCCACCCAAACCACTAGACTGAAGTTTGGGTTACCCAAACAAGCTAACTGATAGTTTGGTTAGCTAAACCACTAGACACCAAGTTTGGGTTACCCAAACCACTAGACACCAAGTTTGGTTACCCAAACCAACTAGACTGATAGTTTGGTTACCCAAACCACTAGACTGATACCCCCCCACCCAAACACTAGACACCAATAGTTTGGGTTACCCAAACCACTAGACATAACCCCCCCACCCCCCCACCCAAACCACTAGACACCAAGTTTGGGTTAGCCAAATCACTAGACACCAACTACCCCCCACCCAAATCACTAGACACCAGTTTACCCCCCCAACAAATCACTAGACACCAGTTTGGTTACCCAAATCAACTAGACACTGATACCCCCCCACCTAAATCACTAGACACCAACTACCCCTAGTAACCCAAACACTAGACACCAACCCCCCACCAGACCACTAGACACCAACCACCCCACCCAAACCACTAGACACCAAACCCCCCACCCACCCAAACCACTAGACAAACCCCCTACCCACCCAAACCACTAGACACCAACCCCCACCACCCAAACCACTAGACACCAACCCACCCCCACCAGACCACTAGACACCAACCCCCCACCCAAACCACTAGACACCAACCCACCCCCACCAGACCACTAGACACCAACCCCCCACCCAAATCTAGAAGCAACCCACCCCCACCAGACCACTAGACACCAACCCCCCACCCAAACCACTAGACACCAACCCCCCACCCAAACCACTAGACACCAACCCCCCCCACCCATGTTACTAAAAGACAGCAACCAACCCCCACCCAAACCACTAGACACCAACCCCCCACCCAAACCACTAGACACCGCCCCCCCCCCCACCCACCCAAACCACTAGACACCAACCCCCCACCCACCCAAACCACTAGACACCAAGCCCCCCCCACCCACCCAAACCACTAGACACCAACCCCCCACCCACCCACACCACTAGACACCAACCCCCACCCAAACCACTAGACACCAACCCGAGACGTGTGGCTGTTCGGAGGACGACACGTCTACAAGAACTTCTTCAGCCAGAACAAATACCTAGAATACTACCAGTACGTAGACCTACAGAACCAACTGGGTACGTAGAACCCTAGCAGTACGTAGACCTACAGAACCAACTGGGTACGTAGACCTACAGAACCAACTGGGTACGTAGAACCCTAGCAGTACGTAGACCTACAGAACCAACTGGGTACGTAGACCTACAGAACCAACTGGGTACGTAGAACCCTAGCAGTACGTAGACCTACAGAACCAACTGGGTACGTAGACCTACAGAACCAACTGGGTACGTAGAACCCTAGCAGTACGTAGACCTACAGAACCAACTGGGTACGTAGACCTACAGAACCAACTGGGTACGTAGAACCCTAGCAGTACGTAGACCTACAGAACCAACTGGGTACGTAGACCTACAGAACCAACTGGGTTCGTAGACCTACAGAACCAACTGGGTACGTAGACCTACAGAACCAACTGGGTACGTAGACCTACAGAACCAACTGGGTACGTAGAACCCTAGCAGTACATAGACCTACAGAACCAACTGGGTACGTAGACCTACAGAACCAACTGGGTACGTAGAACCCTAGCAGTACGTAGACCTACAGAACCAACTGGGTACGTAGACCTACAGAACCAACTGGGTACGTAGACCTACAGAACCAACTGGGTACGTTGAACCCTAGCAGTACGTAGACCTACAGAACCAACTGGGTACGTAGAACCCTAGCAGTACGTAGACCTACAGAACCAACTGGTTAGAACACTACCTACCCCCCCACCCAAACCACTAGACACCACCCCCCCCCCCACCCAAACCACTAGACACCAACACCCCCCACCCAAACCACTAGACACCAACCCCCCACCCCCCACCCAAACCACTAGACACCAACCCCCCACCCCCCCACCCAAACCACTAGACACCAACCCCCCACCCCCCACCCAAACCACTAGACACCAACCCCCCACCCCCCACCCAAACCACTAGACACCACCCCCCACCCAAACCACTAGACACCACCCCCCACCCAAACCACTAGACACCAACTACCCCCCACCCAAACCACTAGACACCAACCCCCCCCACCCCCACCCAAACCACTAGACACCAACCCCCCACCCAAATCACTAGACACCAACTACCCCCCCCACCCAAATCACTAGACACCAACTACCCCCCCCACCCAAATCACTAGACACCAACTACCCCCCCCACCCAAATCACTAGACACCAACTACCCCCCCACCCAAATCACTAGACACCAACTACCCCCCGACCCAAAGCACTAGACACCAACCCCCCACCCAAATTACTAGACAGCAACCCACCCCCACCAGACCACTAGACACCAACCACCCCACCCAAACCACTAGACACCAACCCCCCACCCACCCAAACCACTAGACACCAACCCCCCACCCCACCCAAACCACTAGACACCAACCCACCCCCACCAGACCACTAGACACCAACCCCCCACCCAAACCACTAGACACCAACCCACCCCCACCAGACCACTAGACACCAACCCCCCACCCAAATTACTAGACAGCAACCCACCCCCACCAGACCACTAGACACCAACCCCCCACCCAAACCACTAGACACCAACCCCCACCCAAACCACTAGACACCAACCCCCCACCCAAATTACTAGACAGCAACCCACCCCCACCCAAACCACTAGACACCAACCCCCCACCCAAACCACTAGACACCAACCCCCCACCCAAACCACTAGACACCAACCCCCCACCCACCCAAACCACTAGACACCAACCCCCCACCCACCCAAACCACTAGACACCAACCCCCCACCCACCCACACCACTAGACACCAACCCCCCACCCAAACCACTAGACACCAACCCCCCACCCCCCACCCAAACCACTAGACACCAACCCCCCACCCCCCACCCAAACCACTAGACACCAACCCCCCACCCCCACCCAAACCACTAGACACCAACCCCCCACCCAGCCAAACCACTAGACACCAACCCCCCCCACCCAAACCACTAGACACCAACCCCCCAAACCACTAGACACCAACCCCCCAAACCACTAGACACCAACCCCCCCCCCCCAAACCACTAGACACCAACCCCCCACCCAAACCACTAGACACCAACCCCCCCCCACCCAAACCACTAGACACCAACCCCCCACCCAAACCACTAGACACCAACCCCCCCCACCCAAACCACTAGACACCAACCCCCCACCCAAACCACTAGACACCAACCCCCCACCCAAACCACTAGACACCAACCCCCCACCCAAACCACTAGACACCAACCCCCCACCCAAACCACTAGACACCAACCCCCCACCCAAACCACTAGACACCAACCCCCCACCCACCCAAACCACTAGACACCAACCCCCCACCCACCCAAACCACTAGACACCAACCCCCCACCCACCCACAACCACTAGACACCAACCCCCCACCCACCCACACCACTAGACACCAACCCCCCACCCACCCAAACCACTAGACACCAACCCCCCACCCACCCAAACCACTAGACACCAACCCCCCACCCACCCACACCACTAGACACCAACCCCCCCCCCACCCAAACCACTAGACACCAACCCCCCACCCCCCACCCAAACCACTAGACACCAACCCCCCACCCCCCACCCAAACCACTAGACACCAACCCCCCACCCACCCAAACCACTAGACACCAACCCCCCACCCAAACCACTAGACACCAACCCCCCAAACCACTAGACACCAACCCCCCACCCAAACCACTAGACACCAACCCCCCACCCAAACCACTAGACACCACCACCCCCCCACCCAAACCACTAGACACCAACCCCCCCCCCCCCCACCCAAACCACTAGACACCAACCCCCCACCCCCCCACCCAAACCACTAGACACCAACCCCCCACCCACCCAAACCACTAGACACCAACCCCCACCCAAACCACTAGACACCAACCCCCCCCAAACCACTAGACACCAACCCCCCACCCAAACCACTAGACACCAACCCCCCCACCCAAACCACTAGACACCAACCCCCCACCCAAACCACTAGACACCAACCCCCCACCCAAACCACTAGACACCAACCCCCCCACCCAAACCACTAGACACCAACCCCCCACCCAAAACACTAGACACCAACCCCCCCACCCAAACCACTAGACACCAACCCCCCACCCACCCAAACCACTAGACACCAACCCACCCAAACCACTAGACACCAACCCCCCACCCATCCAAACCACTAGACACCAACCCCCCACCCACCCAAACCACTAGACACCAACCCCCCCACCCACCCACACCACTAGACACCAACCCCCCACCCAAACCACTAGACACCAACCCCCCACCCAAACCACTAGGCACCAATCCCCACCCAAACCACTAGACACCAACTACCCCCCCACACCACTAGACACCAACCCACCCACCCACCCAAACTACTAGACACCAACCCCCCACCCACCCAAACCACTAGACACCAACTACCCCCCACCACCACTAGACTACTCTCTCTAACCCTCGTCCCTCCCAACCACCACTAGACTACTCTCTCTAACCCTCGTCCCTCCCCAGGCGTGGACCGTACCAAGCTGATTAACCTGGCCTACCTGCTGGGTAGTGACTATACGGAGGGAGTCCCGGGGTGGGCTATGTGACGGGCATGGAGATACTCAACGAGTTCCCAGGACCTGGCACGGAACCAGTCAGCATGTTCAGGTCAGGACCGGGGGTGGGGGTCTAGTGGTCTGGGTGGGGGTTGGTGTCTAGTGGTCTGGGTGGAGGGGTTGGTGTCTAGTGGTCTGGTGGGGGTTGGTGTCTAGTGGTCTGGTGGGGGTTGGTGTCTAGTGGTCTGGTGGGGGTTGGTGTCTAGTGGTAGTGGGGGGGTCTGGTGGGGGGGTTGTTGGTGTCTAGTGGTCTGGGTGGAGGGGTTGGTGTCTGGTGGGGGTGGTCTGTGGGGGTTGGTGTCTAGTGGTCTGGTGGGGGTTGGTGTCTAGTGGTCTGGGTGGGGGGTTGGTGTCTAGTGGTCTGGGTGGGGGGGTTGTGTCTAGTGGTCTGGTGGGGGTTGGTGTCTAGTGGTCTGGTGGGGGGTTGGTGTCTAGTGGTCTGGTGGGGGGTTTGTCTAGTGGTCTGGTGGGGGTGGTGTCTAGTGGTCTGGGGGGGTTGGTGTCTAGTGGTCTGGGGGGGGGGGTTGGTGTCTAGTGGTCTGGTGGGGGGTTGGTGTCTAGTGGTCTGGTGGGGGGTTGGTGTCTAGTGGTCTGGGTGGGGGGTTGGTGTCTAGTGGTCTGGTGGGGGGGTTGGTGTCTAGTGGTCTGGTGGGGGTTGGTGTCTGGTGGTCTGGTGGGTTCAGGGTATTGTGTGGTGATGAATAATGAATGAGTGGTCCTGTGTGACTTTAGCTATGCCAAGGTTGTGGGTTCAATTCCCTCAGAGATCACAGAGACACAGCTGTTTTGCTTGACTCAGTCTGTCTGTGCTTTCTGTCTCTGTTTCCCCTTCCAGTGAGTGGTGGTCCTTGGCCCAGCAGCAGCAACGTCTCACCTCTGACCCCCGTGACTCCAAGGTCAAGAGGAAACTGAGAGGGCTTCGGCTGCGGCCGGGCTTCCCCAACCCTGCCGTGGCAACTGCCTACCTGCAGCCCAGCGTCGACCTATCAGAAAGCTCCTTTAGCTGGGGCCGCCCACACCTCGACCTCCTCAAGGAATATCCTCTAGGAGAGTGTGTGTGTGTGTGTGTGTGTGTGTGTGTGTGTGTGTGTGTGTGTGTGTGTGTGTGTGTGTGTGTGTGTGTGTGTGTGCGTGTGTGAGATGTTCTGTGTAGTCTTTGTGACCAGTTTTCCTTAACCCTCAGCCTACATTCTGTGAGAGTCGTTTTGGTTGGAACAGCAGGAAGACAGAAGAGACTCTACATCCTGTTATCAAACAGCTCAACACACAACAGGTATTAGTCTGGATCAATAGGTATTAGTCTGGATCAATAGGTATTAGTCTGGATCAATAGGTATTAGTCTTGATCAATAGGTATTAGTCTGGATCAATAGGTATTAGTCTGGATCAATAGGTATTAGGCTGGATCAATAGGTATTAGTCTGAATCAATAGGTATTAGTCTGGATCAATAGGTATTAGTCTGGATCAACAGGTATTAGTCTGGATCAATAGGTATTAGTCTGGATCAATGGGTATTAGTCTGGATCAATATGTATTAGTCTGGATCAATAGGTATTAGTCTGGATCAATGGGTATTAGTCTGGATCAATATGTATTAGTCTGGATCAATATGTATTAGTCTGGATCAATGGGTATTAGTCTGGATCAATAGGTATTAGTCTGGATCAATGGGTATTAGCCTGGATCAATAGGTATTAGTCTGGATCAATAGGTATTAGGCTGGATCAATAGGTATTAGGCTGGATCAATAGGTATTAGGCTGGATCAATAGGTATTAGTCTGGATCAATAGGTATTAGTCTGGATCGATAGGTATTAGTCTGAATCAACAGGTATTAGTCTGGATCGATAGGTATTAGTCTGGATCGATAGGTATTAGTCTGAATCAACAGGTATTAGTCTGGATCGATAGGTATTAGTCTGGATCGATAG
This sequence comes from Oncorhynchus nerka, assembly GCF_034236695.1. NCBI lineage: Eukaryota > Metazoa > Chordata > Actinopteri > Salmoniformes > Salmonidae > Oncorhynchus > Oncorhynchus nerka. The sequence goes on from NW_027040126.1 coordinate 136,522, forward strand.
GTATTAGTCTGGATCAATAGGTATTAGGCTGGATCAATAGGTATTAGTCTGGATCAATAGGTATTAGTCTGGATCAATAGGTATTAGTCTGAATCAACAGGTATTAGTCTGAATCAACAGGTATTAGTCTGGATCAATAGGTATTAGTCTGGATCAATAGGTATTAGTCTGGATCAATAGGTATTAGGCTGGATCAATAGGTATTAGTCTGGATCAATAGGTATTAGTCTGGATCAATAGGTATTAGTCTGGATCAATAGGTATTAGTCTGGATCAATAGGTATTAGTCTGGATCAATAGGTATTAGTCTGGATCAACAGGTATTAGTCTGGATCAACAGGTATTAGTCTGGATCAACAGGTATTAGTCTGGATCAACAGGTATTAGTCTGGATCAATAGGTATTAGTCTGGATCAATAGGTATTAGTCTGGATCAATAGGTATTAGTCTGGATCAATAGGTATTAGTCTGGATCAATAGGTATTAGTCTGGATCAAAAGGTATTAGTCTGGATCAAAAGGTATTAGTCTGGATCAATAGGTATTAGTCTGGATCAAAAGGTATTAGTCTGGATCAAAAGGTATTAGTCTGGATCAATAGGTATTAGTCTGAATCAATAGGTATTAGTCTGGATCAATGGGTATTAGTCTGGATCAATGGGTATTAGTCTGGATCAATATGTATTAGTCTGGATCAATATGTATTAGTCTGGATCAATAGGTATTAGGCTGGATCAATAGGTATTAGTCTGGATCAATAGGCATTAGTCTGGATCAATAGGTATTAGTCTGGATCAATGGTTGGTAGTAATTATTGCAAGTAGAGATTGTGAATGACTTGGGTATAATAGTGAATTTATTGTGAATTTGCCTCTGATCTGTCCTGTATACCTCCATTCCTCTCCTCTCCCCCCCTTCTCTCCATTCCTCTCCCCCCTCCTCCTCCTCTCCCCCTCCTTCTCTCCCCTCCTCTCCTTCCCTCCCCCCCCCCTCCTTCCCCCTCCTTCTCTCCCCTCCTCTCCTTCCCTCCCCCTCCTCTCCCCCCTCCTCCTCCCCCCCCTCCTCCCCCCCCTCCTCCTCTCCCCCTCCTCCCTCCTCCTCTCCCCTCCTCCCTCCTTCTCTCCCCTCCTCCCTCCCTGTAGACCCAGCTGCGTATTGACTCGTTCTTCCGTCTGGAGCAGCAGGAGAGACAGGCCATCAAGAGCCAGCGCCTCCGCCGGGCCGTTACCTGTATAAAGAGGAAAGAGAGGGAGGACGGAGGGAGGGAAGAGAGGGAGGACGGAGGGAGGGAAGAGGAAGAAGAGGGGACTGGCTCTCCGTCCAAGGCTAAAAGAGGGAAGGGGTCAGAGCCAAAGCAGAGGAAGGGAGAGGTGGAAGAGGGGACAGGAGGGTTCCTGGGGGCAGAGGTCAGTAAGCCTGCTCAAGAGGATGTGGGAAGAGCCAGCCATGATGTGGGAGTGGCCAGCCAAGAAAGAGAGAAAGTAGGAGTGGTTAGTCAGGATATGGGAGGGGCCAACCTGGCTGTGGGAGGAGCCAGTCAGCAGAGGAAAGAAGTGCTTCCTCCTCCTAATAACGGAGTACCTCAACCTAAACTCCTCCCTAATAGGACGGAGCAGAATGACAGCAGCAGTTCCGGGGACGACGACGGCGACAGCGGGGTCGCCATGGTAACGGCCCAGTCAGTGTTTAGGGGCCAACCGAGAGAAGGGAGGGGGGGTAAGAGAGGTGGGAGGGGGGGGAAGAGAGGCAGAGGGAGGAAGACACTGTGAGAACTATCAACTTTAAACTCTCGACCGTCTCTTGTTGATGATGTCATCAGAGGGATATATGTGACCAATAAACAGGCGCTGAAACCACTGTGATGCGTTTTCTGAATGATGTTTGAAATAAACAGGCTCTGCGTTGTAAACCCCATGACATGATGTCATCAGAGGGATATATATGACCAATAAACAGGCTCTGTGTTGTAAACCCCATGACATGATGTCATCAGAGGGATATATATGACCAATAAACAGGCTCTGTGTAAACCCATGACATGATGTCATCAGAGGGATATATATGACCAATAAACAGGCTCTGTGTTGTAAACCCATGACATGATGTCATCAGAGGGATATATATGACCAATAAACAGGCTCTGTGTTGTAAACCCCATGACATGTCATCAGAGGGATATATATGACCAATAAACAGGCTCTGTGTTGTAAACCCCATGACATGATGTCATCAGAGGGATATATATGACCAATAAACAGGCTCTGTGTTGTAAACCCCATGACATGATGTCATCAGAGGGATATATATGACCAATAAACAGGCTCTGTGTTGTAAACCCCATGACATGATGTCATCAGAGGGATATATATGACCAATAAACAGGCTCTGTGTTGTAAACCCCATGACATGATGTCATCAGAGGGATATATATGACCAATAAACAGGCTCTGTGTTGTAAACCCCATGACATGTCATCAGAGGGATATATATGACCAATAAACAGGCTCTGTGTTGTAAACCCCATGACATGATGTCATCAGAGGGATATATATGACCAATAAACAGGCTCTGTGTTGTAAACCCCATGACATGATGTCATCAGAGGGATATATATGACCAATAAACAGGCTCTGTGTTGTAAACCCCATGACATGATGTCATCAGAGGGATATATATGACCAATAAACAGGCTCTGTGTAAACCCCATGACATGATGTCATCAGAGGGATATATATGACCAATAAACAGGCTCTGTGTAAACCCATGACATGATGTCATCAGAGGGATATATATGACCAATAAACAGGCTCTGTGTTGTAAACCCATGACATGATGTCATCAGAGGGATATATATGACCAATAAACAGGCTCTGTGTTGTAAACCCCATGACATGATGTCATCAGAGGGATATATATGACCAATAAACAGGTTTAGAATGATGATTGATTATGATGAACCCATGACATTGTTGATCATTTTAATGAGGCGTCTCTGGCCGTTGGTGTATTTTCTATGTTTGTGATGAATATTTGGAATAATGAAAATGTTTTTGTATTACAAAGGCAGTCTTGTTATTTGTTTAAGCGATGTGTCTCTGCTTGTTTACGTCGTTCTTTAACAGGAAGGGATGCCTCAGAGAGACAGCATCGTTCTTTAACAGCTAGAAGGCAGCAGGAAGGGATGCCTCAGAGAGACGGCATCGTTCTTTAACAGCTAGAAGGCAGCAGGAAGGGATGCCTCAGAGAGACGGCATCGTTCTTTAACAGGAAGGGATGCCTCAGAGAGACGGCATCGTTCTTTAACAGGGAGGGATGCCTCAGAGAGACAGCATCGTTCTTTAACAGGAAGGGATGCCTCAGAGAGACGGCATCGTTCTTTAACAGGAAGGGATGCCTCAGAGAGACAGCATCGTTCTTTAACAGGAAGGGATGCCTCAGAGAGACGGCATCGTTCTTTAACAGGAAGGGATGCCTCAGAGAGACAGCATCATTCCTTAACACCTAGAAGGCAGCAGGAAGGGATGCCTCAGAGAGACGGCATCGTTCTTTAACAGGAAGGGATGCCTCAGAGAGACAGCATCGTTCTTTAACAGGAAGGGATGCCTCAGAGAGACAGCATCGTTCTTTAACAGGAAGGGATGCCTCAGAGAGACAGCATCGTTCTTTAACAGGAAGGGATGCCTCAGAGAGACAGCATCGTTCTTTAACAGGAAGGGATGCCTCAGAGAGACGGCATCGTTCTTTAACAGGAAGGGATGCCTCAGAGAGACGGCATCGTTCTTTAACAGGAAGGGATGCCTCAGAGAGACGGCATCGTTCTTTAACAGGGAGGGATGCCTCAGAGAGACAGCATCGTTCTTTAACAGGAAGGGATGCCTCAGAGAGACAGCATCGTTCTTTAACAGGAAGGGATGCCTCAGAGAGACAGCATCGTTCTTTAACAGGAAGGGATGCCTCAGAGAGACGGCATCGTTCTTTAACAGGAAGGGATGCCTCAGAGAGACAGCATCGTTCTTTAACAGGAAGGGATGCCTCAGAGAGACAGCATCGTTCTTTAACAGGAAGGGATGCCTCAGAGAGACAGCATCGTTCTTTAACAGGAAGGGATGCCTCAGAGAGACAGCATCGTTCTTTAACAGGAAGGGATGCCTCAGAGAGACAGCATCGTTCTTTAACAGGAAGGGATGCCTCAGAGAGACAGCATCGTTCTTTAACAGGAAGGGATGCCTCAGAGAGACAGCATCGTTCTTTAACAGGAAGGGATGCCTCAGAGAGACAGCATCGTTCTTTAACAGGAAGGGATGCCTCAGAGAGACAGCATCGTTCTTTAACAGGAAGGGATGCCTCAGAGAGACAGCATCGTTCTTTAACAGGAAGGGATGCCTCAGAGAGACAGCATCGTTCTTTAACAGGAAGGGATGCCTCAGAGAGACAGCATCGTTCTTTAACAGGAAGGGATGCCTCAGAGAGACAGCATCGTTCTTTAACAGGAAGGGATGCCTCAGAGAGACAGCATCGTTCTTTAACAGGAAGGGATGCCTCAGAGAGACAGCATCGTTCTTTAACAGGAAGGGATGCCTCAGAGAGACAGCATCGTTCTTTAACAGGAAGGGATGCCTCAGAGAGACAGCATCGTTCTTTAACAGCTAGAAGGCAGCAGGAAGGGATGCCTCAGAGAGACAGCATCGTTCTTTAACAGGAAGGGATGCCTCAGAGAGACAGCATCGTTCTTTAACAGGAAGGGATGCCTCAGAGAGACAGCATCGTTCTTTAACAGGAAGGGATGCCTCAGAGAGACAGCATCGTTCTTTAACAGGAAGGGATGCCTCAGAGAGACAGCATCGTTCTTTAACAGGAAGGGATGCCTCAGAGAGACATCATCGTTCTTTAACAGCTAGAAGGCAACAGGAAGGGATGCCTCAGAGAGACAGCATCGTTCTTTAACAGGAAGGGATGCCTCAGAGAGACAGCATCGTTCTTTAACAGGAAGGGATGCCTCAGAGAGACAGCATCGTTCTTTAACAGGAAGGGATGCCTCAGAGAGACAGCATCGTTCTTTAACAGGAAGGGAGCTAGAGAGACAGCAGGAAGGGATGCCTCAGAGAGACAGCATCGTTCTTTAACAGGAAGGGATCAGAGACAGCAGGTTCTTTAACAGGAAGGGATGTCTCAGGTAGAGACAGCATCGTTCTTTAACAGGAAGGGATGCCTCAGAGAGACAGCATCGTTCTTTAACAGCTAGAAGGCAGCAGGAAGGGATGCCTCAGAGAGACAGCATCGTTCTTTAACAGGAAGGGATCAGCAGGTAGAGAACAGCAGGTAGAGAACAGCAGGTAGGATGCAGCAGGTAGAGAACAGCAGGTAGAGAACAGCAGGTAGGATGCAGCAGGTAGAGAACAGCATGTAGAGAACAGCAGGTAGAGAACAGCAGGTAAAGAACAGCAGGTAGGATGCAGCAGGTAGAATGTAGCAGGTAGAGAACAGCAGGTAGAGAACAGCAGGTAGGATGCAGCAGGTAGAGAACAGCAGGTAGGATGCAGCAGGTAGAGAACAGCAGGTAGGATGCAGCAGGTAGAGAACAGAAGGTAGAATACAGCAGGTAGAGAACAGCAGGTAGAATGCAGCAGGTAGGGAACAGCAGGTAGGGAACAGCAGGTAGAGAACAGCAGGTAGAGAACAGCAGGTAGAGAACAGCAGGTAGGATGCAGCAGGTAGAGAACAGCAGGTAGGATGCAGCAGGTAGAGAACAGCAGGTAGAGAACAGCAGGTAGAGAACAGCAGGTAGAGAACAGCAGGTAGAGAACAGCAGGTAGGATGCAGCAGGTAGAGAACAGCAGGTAGAGAACAGCAGGTAGAGAACAGCAGGTAGGATGCAGCAGGTAGGATGAAGCAGGTAGAGAACAGCAGGTAGGGAATAGCAGGTAGGATGAAGCAGGTAGAGAACAGCAGGTAGAGAACAGCAGGTAGAGAACAGCAGGTAGAAGGCAGCAGGTAGAGAACAGCAGGTAGGATGCAGCAGGTAGAGAACAGCAGGTAGAGAACAGCAGGTAGAGAACAGCAGGTAGAAGGCAGCAGGTAGAGAACAGCAGGTAGAAGGCAGCAGGTAGGATGCAGCAGGTAGAGAACAGCAGGTAGAATGCAGCAGGTAGAATGCAGCAGGTAGGATGAAGCAGGTAAACAGTGTTCTTAGTGAGGCTAACTGTCAGTGTTTGTAATGATAATGTCCCCCTCCTTGTCACAATATTTGTCAAGGTACTCTATTTCCAACTGCTAGAACTCTCACTTTCCCCCCTCTCTCTCTCTAGCCCTTCCTAGTCTTCTCTCTCTCTCTCTCTAGCACTTCCTAGTCTTCTCTCTCTCTCTCTACTCCTCCCAGCCTTCTCTCTCTCTAGCCCTTCCTCCCAGCCTTCTCTCTCTCTAGCCCTTCCTCCCAGCCTTCTCTCTCTCTAGCCCTTCCTAGTCTTCTCTCTCTCTCTAGCCCTTCCTAGTCTTCTCTCTCTCTCTAGTCCTCCCAGCCTTCTCTCTCTCAAGCCCTTCCTCCCAGCCTTCTCTCTCTCTAGCCCTTCCTAGTCTTCTCTCTCTATCTCTAGCCCTTCCTAGTCTTCTCACTCTAGCTCTAGCCCTTCCTAGTCTTCTCTCTCTCTATCTCTAGTCCTCCCAGCCTTCTCTATCTAGCCCTTCCTCCCAGCCTTCTCTCTCTAGCCCTTCATCCCAGCCTTCTCTCTAGCCCTTCCTCCCAGCCTTCTCTCTCTCTAGCCCTTCCTCCCAGCCTTCTCTCTCTCTAGCCCTTCCTCCCAGCCTTCTCTCTCTCTAGCCCTTCCTCCCAGCCTTCTCTCTCTCTAGCCCTTCCTCCCAGCCTCCTATCTAGTCCTTCCCCTAGCTTTCTCTCACTCTTCCTCCCTCTAGCCCTTCTCTCTCTCTAGCCCTTCCTCCATCTAGCCCTTCTCTCTCTAGCCCTTCCTCCCAGCATTCTCTCTCTCTACTAGCCCTTCCCCCCAGCCGTCTCTCTCTCTAGCCCTTCCTCCCAGCCATCTCTCTCTCTAGCCCTTCCTCCCAGCCTTCTCTCTCTCTAGCCCTTCCTCCCAGCCTTCTCTCTCTCTAGCCCTTCCCCTAGCTTTCTCCCTCTCTAGTCCTTCCCAGTCTTCTCTCTCTCTCTCTCTCTCTAGTCCTTCCCAGTCTTCTCTCTCTCTCACTAGTCCTTCCTAGTCTTCTCTCTCTCTAGTCCTTCCCAGTCTTCTCTCTCTCTCTCTAGTCCTTCCTAGTCTTCTCTCTCTCTAGTCCTTCCCAGTCTTCTCTCTCTCTCTCTAGTCCTTCCTAGTCTTCTCTCTCTCTCTAGTCCTTCCCAGTCTTCTCTCTCTCTCTCTCTCTAGTCTTTCCTAGTCTTCTCTCTCTCTCTAGTCCTTCCCAGTCTTCTCTCTCTCTCTAGTCCTTCCCAGTGTTCTCTCTCTAGCCCTTCCTCCCTCTAGCCCTTATCTCTCTCTAGCCCTTCCTCCCAGCCTTCTCTCTATCTAGCCCTTCTCTCTATCTAGCCCTTCCTCCCAGCCTTCTCTCTCTCTAGCCCTTCCTCCCAGCCTTCTCTCTCTCTAGCCCTTCCTCCCAGCCTTCTCTCTCTCTAGCCCTTCCTCCCAGCCTTCTCTCTCTCTAGCCCTTCCTCCCAGCCTTCTCTCTCTAGCCCTTCCTCCCAGCCTTCTCTCTCTCTAGCCCTTCCTCCCAGCATTCTCTCTCTCTAGCCCTTCCTCCCAGCCTTCTCTCTCTCTAGCCCTTCCTCCCAGCCTTCTCTCTCTCTAGCCCTTCCTCCCAGCCTTCTCTCTCTCTAGCCCTTCCTCCCAGCCTTCTCTCTCTCTAGCCCTTCCTCCCAGCCTTCTCTCTCTCTAGCCCTTCCTCCCAGCCTTCTCTCTCTCTAGCCCTTCCTAGTCTTCTCTCTCTCTATCTCTAGTCCTCCCAGCCTTCTCTCTCTCTAGCCCTTCCTCCCAGCCTTCTCTCTCTCTAGCCCTTCCTCCCAGCCTCCTATCTAGTCCTTCCCCTAGCTTTCTCTCGCTCTTCCTCCCTCTAGCTCTTCTCTCTCTATAGCCCTTCCTCCATCTAGCCCTTCTCTCTCTCTAGCCCTTCCTCCCAGCATTCTCTCTCTCTACTAGCCCTTCCTCCCAGCCGTCTCTCTCTCTAGCCCTTCCTCCCAGCCGTCTCTCTCTCTAGCCCTTCTTCCCAGCTTTCTCTCTCTCTAGCCCTTCCTCCCAGCATTCTCTCTCTCTCTAGCCCTTCCCCCCAGTATTCTCTCTCTCTCTAGCCCTTCCTCCCAGCCTTCTCTCTCTCTAGCCCTTCCTCCCAGCCGTCTCTCTCTCTAGCCCTTCCTCCCAGCCTTCTCTCTCTCTAGCCCTTCCTCCCAGCTGTCTCTCTCTCTAGCCCTTCCTCCCAGCATTCTCTCTCTCTCTAGCCCTTCCTCCCAGCCTTCTCTCTCTCTAGCCCTTCCTCCCAGCCTTCTCTCTCTCTAGCCCTTCCTCCCAGCCTTCTATCTACCCCTTCCCCCTAGCCTTCTCTCGCTCTTCCTCCCTCTAGCCCTTCTCTCTCTCTAGCACTTCCTCTCTCTAGCCCTTCTCTCACCTGTTTTCTTCATTCTCTCTAATCCATGTTTCCCTCTCTCTCTGGCTGACCCACCAGGTAGTATGCCAACAGAGGGAGGGAGGGAAGGAAAGGAGAGAGGGAGGGAGTGGGAGTACCATACCCAGTATGCCAACGGAGGGAGGGAAGGAAAGGAGAGACGGAGGAGAGTAACATACCCAGTATGCCAACGGAGGGAGGGAAGGAAAGGAGAGAGGGAGGGGCAGTACCATACCCAGTATGCCAACGGAGGGAGGGAATGAAAGGAAGGAGGGAGGGAGGGAGAGGGAGGGGGAGTACCATACCCAGTATGCCAACGGAGGGAGGGAAGGAAAGGAGGAAGGGAGGGGGAGTACCATACCCAGTATGCCGAGGGAGGGAGGGAGGGAGGGAGGGAGAGTACCATACCCAGTATGCCGAGGGAGGGAGGGAGGGAGAGAGAGAGGGGAGTACCATACCCAGTATGCCGAGGGAGAGAGGGAGGGAGGGGAGTACCATACCCAGTATGCCGAGGGAGGGAGGGAGGGAGGGGGAGTACCATACCCAGTATGCCGAGGGAGGGAGGGAGGGGGTGTACCATACCCAGTATGCCGAGGGAGGGAGAAAGGGAGGGGAGTACCATACCCAGTATGCCAACGGAGGGAGGGAAGGAAAGGAGAAAGAGAACCATATACCAACCCCTCACAACACACAGCCAGCCGACCTGACTGAGACTAGAGCCCATTCAGACCCGGAGCA
>NW_027040126.1:147529-164268 GCF_034236695.1 Oncorhynchus nerka
GTCTGTGTGTTGTGGGTTAGCATCATGTCTGTGTGTTGTGGGGTTAGCATCATGTCTGTGGGTTAGCATCATGTCTGTGTGTTGTACCTGGGTTAGCATCATGTCTGTGTGTTGTGGGTTAGCATCATGTCTGTGTGTTGTACCTGTGGGTTAGCATCATGTCTGTGTGTTGTACCTGGGTTAGCATCATGTCTTGTGTTGTACCATCATGTCTGTGTTGTACCTGTGGGTTAGCATCATGTCTGTGTTGTTGGGTTAGCATCATGTCTGTGTGTTGTACCTGTGGGTTAGCATCATGTCTCTGTGTGTTGTGAGTTAGCATCATGTCTGTGTGTTGTACCTGTGGGTTAGCATCATGTCTGTGTGTTGTACCTGTGGGTTAGCATCATGTCTGTGTGTTGTACCTGTGGGTTAGCATCATGTCTGTGTGTTGTACCTGTGGGTTAGCATCATGTCTGTGTGTTGTACCTGTGGGTTAGCATCATGTCTGTATGTTGTACCTGTGGGTTAGCATCATGTCTGTGTGTTGTGGGTTAGCATCATGTCTGTGTGTTGTACCTGTGGGTTAGCATCATGTCTGTGTGTGTACCTGTGGGTTAGCATCATGTCTGTGTGTTGTACCTGTGGGTTAGCATCATGTCTGTGTGTTGTACCTGTGGGTTAGCATCATGTCTGTGTGTACCTGTGGGTTAGCATCATGTCTGTGTGTTGTACCTGTGGGTTAGCATCATGTCTGTGTGTTGTACCTGTGGGTTAGCATCATGTCTGTGTTGTGGGTTGCATCACCTGTGGGTTAGCATCATGTCATGTCTGTGTGTTGTACCTGTGGGTTAGCATCATGTCTGTGTGTTGTGGGTTAGCCTGTGGGTTAGCATCATGTCTGTGTGTGTTGTGGGTTAGCATCACCTGTGGGTTAGCATCATGTCTGTGTGTTGTACCTGTGGGTTAGCATCATGTCTGTGTGTTGTACCTGTAGAAGCATCATGTCTGTACCTGTGGGTTAGCATCATGTCTGTGTGTTGTTGGGTTAGCATCATGTCTGTGTGTTGTACCTGTGGGTTAGCATCATGTCTGTTGTACCTGTGGGTTGCATCATGTCTGTGTGTTGTGGGTTAGCATCATGTCTGTGTGTTGTTGTGGGTTAGCATCATGTCTGTGTGTTTGTGGGTTAGCATCATGTCTGTGTGTTGTACCTGGGTTAGCATCATGTCTGTGTGTTGTACCTGTGGGTTAGCATCATGTCTGTGTGTTGTACCTGTGGGTTAGCATCATGTGTTGGCCTGTGTGCATTGTACCTGTGGGTTAGCATCATGTCTGTGTGTTAGCATCATGTGTGTTGTGGGTTAGCATCATGTCTGTGTGTTGTACCTGTGGGTTAGCATCATGTCTGTGTGTTGTGGGTTAGCATCATGGGTACCTTGGGTTAGCATCATGTCTGTGTGTTGGGTTACATCATGTCTGGTTGTACCTGTGGGTTAGCATCATGTCTCTGTGTTGTACCTGTGGGTTAGCATCATGTCTGTGTGTTGTACCTGTGGGTTAGCATCATGTCTGTGTGTTGTACCTGTGGGTTAGCATCATGACTGTGTGTTGTACCTGTGGGTTAGCATCATGTCTGTGTGTTTGTTAGCATCATGTCTGTGTGTTGTACCTGTGGGTTAGCATCATGTCTGTGTGTTGTACCTGTGGGTTAGCATCATGTCTGTGTTGTACCTGTGGGTTAGCATCATGTCTGTGTGTTGTGGGTTAGCATCATGTCTACTGTGATACCTGTGGGTTAGCATCATGTCTGTGTGTTGTGGGTTAGCATCATGTCTGTGTGTTGTACCTGTGGGTTAGCATCATGTCTGTGTGTTGTACCTGTGGGTTAGCATCATGTCTGTGTGTTGTGGGTTAGCATCATGTCTGTGTGTTGTACCTGTGGGTTAGCATCATGTCTGTGTGTTGTACCTGTGGGTTAGCATCATGTCTGTGTGTTGTACCTGTGGGTTAGCATCATGTCTGTGTGTTGTGGGTTAGCATCATGTCTCTGTGTTGTACCTGTGGGTTAGCATCATGTCTGTGTGTTGTACCTGTGGGTTAGCATCATGTCTGTGTGTTGTACCTGTGGGTTAGCATCATGTCTGTGTGTTGTACCTGTGGGTTAGCATCATGTCTGTGTGTTGTACCTGTGGGTTAGCATCATGTCTGTGTGTTGTGGGTTAGCATCATGTCTGTGTGTTGTACCTGTGGGTTAGCATCATGTCTGTGTGTTGTACCTGTGGGTTAGCATCATGTCTGTGTGTTGTGGGTTAGCATCATGTCTCTGTGTTGTGGGTTAGCATCATGTCTGTGTGTTGTGGGTTAGCATCATGTCTGTGTGTTGTGGGTTAGCATCATGTCTGTGTGTTGTGGGTTAGCATCATGTCTGTGTGTTGTGGTTTAGCATCATGTCTGTGTGTTGTACCTGTGGGTTAGCATCATGTCTGTGTGTTGTGGGTTAGCATCATGTCTGTGTGTTGTACCTGTGGGTTAGCGTCATGTCTGTGTGTTGTACCTGTGGGTTAGCATCATGTCTGTGTGTTGTACCTGTGGGTTAGCATCATGCCTCTGTGTTGTGGGTTAGCATCATGTCTGTGTGTTGTATAGAAGTCCTACTGTACCTGTGGGTTAGCATCATGTCTGTGTGTTGTGGGTTAGCATCATGTCTGTGTGTTGTGGGTTAGCATCATGTCTGTGTGTTGTGGGTTAGCATCATGTCTGTGTGTTGTACCTGTGGGTTAGCATGTCATGTCTGTGTTGTGTTGTACCTGTGGTTTAGCATCATGTCTGTGTGTTGTACCTGTGGGTTAGCATCATGTCTGTGTGTTGTTAGCGTCCTGTGTGTTGTGGCTTAGCATCATGTCTGTGTGTTGTACCATGTCATGTCTGTGTTGTACCTGTGGGTAGCGTCATGTCATCATGACTGTTGTACCTGTGGGTTAGCATCATGTCTGTGTGTTGCCAGGTTAGCATCATGCCTGTGTGTTGTACCTGTGGGTTAGCTATGTCTGTGTGTTGTACCTGTGGGTTAGCATCATGTCTGTGTGTTGTACCAGTGGTTAGCATCATGTCTGTGTGTTGTACCTGTGGGTTAGCATCATGTCTGTGTGTTGTACCTGTGGGTTAGCATCATGTCTGTGTGTTGTACCTGTGGTTAGCATCATGTCTGTGTGTTGTGGGTTAGCATCATGTCTGTGTGTTGTACCTGTGGGTTAGCATCATGTCTGTGTGTTGTACCTGTGGGTTAGCATCATGTCTGTGTTGTACCTGTGGGTTAGCATCATGTCTGTGTGTTGTACCTGTGGGTTAGCATCATGTCTGTGTGTTGTACCTGTGGGTTAGCATCATGTCTGTGTGTTGTACCTGTGGGTTAGCATCATGTCTGTGTGTTGTACCTGTGGGTTAGCATCATGTCTGTGTGTTGTCGGGTTAGCATCATGTCTGTGTGTTGTACCTGTGGGTTAGCATCATGACTGTGTGTTGTACCTGTGGGTTAGCATCATGTCTGTGTGTTGTACCTGTGGGTTAGCATCATGTCTGTGTGTTGTGGGTTAGCACTATGTCTGTGTGTTACAGAAGTCTCACTGTACCTGTGGGTTTAGCATCATCTGTGTGTTGTACCTGTGGGTTAGCATCATGTCTGTGTGTTGTACCTGTGGGTTGTTAATCATGTCTGTGCGTTGTACCCTGTGGGTTAGCATCATGTCTGTGTGTACCTGTGGGTTAAGCATCATGTCCAGTGTTGTACCCGGGGTTAGCATCATGTCTGTGTGTTGTGGGTTAGCATCATGACTGTGTGTTGTGGGTTAGCATCATGTCTGTGTGTTGTGGGTTAGCATCCTGTTGTGGTTAGCATCATGTCTGTGTGTTGTACCTGTGGGTTAGCATCATGTCTGTGTTGTACCTGTGGGTTAGCATCATGTCTGTGTGTTGTACCTGTGGGTTGGTCATGTCTGTGTGTTGTACCTGTGGGTTAGCATCATGACTGTGTGTTGTACCTGTACCTGGGTTTAGCATCATGTCTGTGTTGTACCTGTGGGTTAGCATCATGTCTGTGTGTTGTACCTGTGGGTTAGCATCATGTCTGTGTGTTGTACCTGTGGGTTAGCATCATGACTGTGTGCTGTGGGTTAGCATCATGTCTGTGTGTTGTGGGTTAGCATCATGTCTGTGTGTTGTATAGAAGTCCTACTGTACCTGTGGTTTAGCATCATGTCTGTGTGTTGTACCTGTGGGTTAGCATCATGTCTGTGTGTTGTACCTGTGGGTTAGCATCATGTCTGTGTGTTGTACCTGTGGGTTAGCATCATGACTGTGTGCTGTGGGTTAGCATCATGTCTGTGTGTTGTACCTGTGGGTTAGCATCATGTCTGTGTGTTGTACCTGTGGGTTAGCATCATGTCTGTGTGTTGTACCTGTGGGTTAGCATCATGTCTGTGTGTTGTACCTGTGGGTTAGCATCATGTCTGTGTGTTGTATAGAAGTCCTACTGTACCTGTGGGTTAGCATCATGTCTGTGTGTTGTATAGAAGTCCTACTGTACCTGTGGGTTAGCATCATGTCTGTGTGTTGTACCTGTGGGTTAGCATCATGTCTGTGTGTTGTACCTGTGGGTTAGCATCATGTCTGTGTGTTGTGGGTTAGCATCATGTCTGTGTGTTGTACCTGTGGGTTAGCATCATGTCTGTGTGTTGTGGGTTAGCATCATGACTGTGTGTTGTGGGTTAGCATCATGTCTGTGTGTTGTACCTGTGGGTTAGCATCATGTCTGTGTGTTGTACCTGTGGGTTAGCATCATGTCTGTGTGTTGTGGGTTAGCATCATGTCTGTGTGTTGTACCTGTGGGTTAGCATCATGACTGTGTGTTGTACCTGTGGGTTAGCATCATGTCTCTGTGTGTTGTGGGTTAGCATCATGTCTGTGTGTTGTGGGTTAGCATCATGTCTGTGTGTTGTACCTGTGGGTTAGCATCATGACTGTGTGTTGTACCTGTGGGTTAGCATCATGTCTCTGTGTTGTACCTGTGGGTTAGCATCATGTCTGTGTGTTGTACCTGTGGGTTAGCATCATGTCTGTGTGTTGTACCTGTGGGTTAGCATCATGTCTGTGTGTTGTACCTGTGGGTTAGCATCATGTCTGTGTGTTGTACCTGTGGGTTAGCATCATGTCTGTGTGTTGTACCTGTGGGTTAGCATCATGTCTGTGTGTTGTGGGTTAGCATCATGTCTGTGTGTTGTACCTGTGGGTTAGCATCATGTCTGTGTGTTGTGGGTTAGCATCATGTCTGTGTGTTGTACCTGTGGGTTAGCATCATGTCTGTGTGTTGTACCTGTGGGTTAGCATCATGTCTGTGTGTTGTACCTGTGGGTTAGCATCATGTCTGTGTGTTGTGAGTTAGCATCATGTCCTTGTACCTGTGGGTTAGCATCATGTCTGTGTGTTGTACCTGTGGGTTAGCATCATGTCTGTGTGTTGTACCTGTGGGTTAGCATCATGTCTGTGTGTTGTACCTGTGGGTTAGCATCATGACTGTGTGTTGTACCTGTGGGTTAGCGTCATGTCTGTGTGTTGTACCTGTGGGTTAGCATCATGTCTGTGTGTTGTGGGTTAGCATCATGTCTCTGTGTTGTACCTGTGGGTTAGCATCATGACTGTGTGTTGTACCTGTGGGTTAGCATCATGTCTGTGTGTTGTACCTGTGGGTTAACATCATGTCTGTGTGTTGTACCTGTGGGTTAGCATCATGTCTGTGTGTTGTACCTGTGGGTTAGCATCATGTCTGTGTGTTGTGGGTTAGCATCATGTCTGTGTGTTGTACCTGTGGGTTAGCATCATGACTGTGTGTTGTACCTGTGGGTTAGCATCATGTCTGTGTGTTGTACCTGTGGGTTAGCATCATGTCTGTGTGTTGTGGGTTAGCATCATGTCTGTGTGTTGTACCTGTGGGTTAGCATCATGTCTGTGTGTTGTACCTGTGGGTTAGCATCATGTCTGTGTGTTGTACCTGTGGGTTAGCATCATGTCTGTGTGTTGTACCTGTGGGTTAGCATCATGTCTGTGTGTTGTACCTGTGGGTTAGCATCATGTCTGTGTGTTGTACCTGTGGGTTAGCATCATGTCTGTGTGTTGTACCTGTGGGTTAGCATCATGTCTGTGTGTTGTAGCATCCTGTGGGTTAGCATCATGTCTGTGTGTTGTACCTGTGGGTTAGCATCATGTCTGTGTGTTGTACCTGTGGGTTAGCATCATGTCTGTGTGTTGTACCTGTGGGTTAGCATCATGTCTGTGTGTTGTGGGTTAGCATCATGTCTGTTGTGTCCTACTGTACCTGTGGGTTAGCATCATGTCTGTGGTTGTACCTGTGGGTTAGCATCATGTCTGTGTGTTGTACCTGTGGGTTAGCATCATGTCTGTGTGTTGTGTTGTACCTGTGGGTTAGCATCATGTCTGTGTGTTGTACCTGTGGGTTAGCATCATGTCTGTGTTGTTGTGGGTTAGCATCATGTCTGTGTGTGTACCTGTGTTAGCATCATGTCTGTGTGTTGTACCTGTGGGTTAGCATCATGTCTGTGTGTTGTACCTGTGGGTTAGCATCATGTCTGTGTGTTGTGTGGGTTAGCATCATGTCTGTGTTGTACCTGTGGGTTAGCATCATGTCTGTGTGTTGTAGCATCATGTCTGTGTGTTGTACCTGTGGGTTAGCATCATGTCTGTGTGTTGTACCTGTGGGTTAGCATCATGTCTGTGTGTTGTACCTGTGGGTTAACATCATGTCTGTGTGTTGTACCTGTGGGTTAGCATCATGTCTGTGTGTTGTACCTGTGGGTTAGCATCATGTCTGTGTGTTGTACCTGTGGGTTAGCATCATGTCTGTGTGTTGTACCTGTGGGTTAGCATCATGTCTGTGTGTGTTGTACCTGTGGGTTAGCATCATGTCTGTGTGTTGTACCTGTGGGTTAGCATCATGTCTGTGTGTTGTACCTGTGGGTTAGCATCATGTCTGTGTTGTACCTGTGGGTTAGCATCATGTCTGTGTGTTGTACCTGTGGGTTAGCGTCATGTCTGTGTGTTGTACCTGTGGGTTAGCATCATGTCTGTGTGTTGTACCTGTGGGTTAGCATCATGTCTGTGTGTTGTACCTGTGGGTTAGCATCATGTCTGTGTGTTGTACCTGTGGGTTAGCATCATGTCTGTGTGTTGTACCTGTGGGTTAGCATCATGTCTGTGTGTTGTACCTGTGGGTTAGCATCATGTCTGTGTGTTGTACCTGTGGGTTAGCATCATGTCTGTGTGTTGTGGGTTAGCATCATGTCTGTGTGTTGTATAGAAGTCCTACTGTACCTGTGGGTTAGCATCATGTCTGTGTGTTGTACCTGTGGGTTAGCATCATGTCTGTGTGTTGTACCTGTGGGTTAGCATCATGTCTGTGTGTTGTACCTGTGGGTTAGCATCATGTCTGTGTGTTGTACCTGTGGGTTAGCATCATGTCTGTGTGTTGTGGGTTAGCATCATGTCTGTGTGTTGTACCTGTGGGTTAGCATCATGTCTGTGTTGTACCTGTGGGTTAGCATCATGTCTGTGTGTTGTACCTGTGGTTAGCATCATGTCTGTGTGTTGTACCTGTGGGTTAGCATCATGTCTGTGTGTTGTTGTAGCATCATGTCTGTGTGTTGTGGGTTAGCATCATGTCTGTGTGTTGTACCTGTGGGTTAGCATCATGTCTGTGTTGTACCTGTGGGTTAGCATCATGTCTGTGTGTTGTACCTGTGGGTTAGCATCATGTCTGTGTGTTGTACCTGTGGGTTAGCATCATGTCTGTGTGTTGTACCTGTGGGTTAGCATCATGTCTGTGTGTTGTACCTGTGGGTTAGCATCATGTCTGTGTGTTGTACCTGTGGGTTAGCATCATGTCTGTGTGTTGTACCTGTGGGTTAGCATCATGTCTGTGTGGGTTGCATCACCTGTGTTGTGGGTTAGCATCATGTCTGTGTGTTGTACCTGTGGGTTAGCATCATGTCTGTGTGTTGTGGGTTAGCATCATGTCTGTGTGTTGTACCTGTGGGTTAGCATCATGTCTGTGTGTTGTACCTGTGGGTTAGCATCATGTCTGTGTGTTGTGGGTTAGCATCATGTCTCTGTGTTGTACCTGTGGGTTAGCATCATGTCTGTGTGTTGTACCTGTGGGTTAGCATCATGTCTGTGTGTTGTACCTGTGGGTTAGCATCATGTCTGTGTGTTGTACCTGTGGGTTAGCATCATGTCTGTGTGTTGTACCTGTGGGTTAGCATCATGTCTGTGTGTTGTACCTGTGGGTTAGCATCATGTCTGTGTGTTGTACCTGTGGGTTAGCATCATGTCTGTGTGTTGTACCTGTGGGTTAGCATCATGTCTGTGTGTTGTACCTGTGGGTTAGCATCATGTCTGTGTGTTGTACCTGTGGGTTAGCATCATGTCTGTGTGTTGTACCTGTGGGTTAGCATCATGTCTGTGTGTTGTACCTGTGGGTTAGCATCATGTCTGTGTGTTGTGGGTTAGCATCATGTCTGTGTTGTACCTGTGGGTTTCAGCTGTGTGTTGTATCATGTCTGTGTGTACCTGTGTAGCATCATGTCTGGGTTAGCATCATGTCTGTGTGTTGTACCTGTGGGTTAGCATCATGTCTGTGTGTTGTACCTGTGGTTAGCATCATGTCTGTGTGTTGTGGGTTAGCATCATGTCTGTGTGTTGTACCTGTGGGTTAGCATCATGTCTGTGTGTGTACCTGTGGGTTAGCATCATGTCTGTGTGTTGTACCTGTGGGTTAGCATCATGTCTGTGTGTTTGTGGGTTAGCATCATGTCTGTGTGTTGTGGGTTAGCATCATGTCTGTGTGTTGTGTGGTTAGCATCATCATGGGTAGCATCTGTGTGTGTACCTGTGGGTTAGCATCATGTCTGTGTGTGTGTTACTCTGTGTGGGTTAGCATCATGTCTGTGTGTTGTGTACCTGTGGGTTAGCATCATGTCTGTGTGTTGGGTTACATGTCTGTGTGTTGTACCTGTGGGTTAGCATCATGTCTGTGTGGGTTAGCGTCATGTCTGTGTGTTGTTAGCATCATGTCTGTGTGGGTGTGGGTTAGCATCATGTCTGTGGGTTACATCATGTCTGGTGTTGTACCTGTGGGGTTAGCATCATGTCTGTGTGTTGTACCTGTGGGTTAGCATCATGTCTGTGTGTTGTACCTGTGGGTTAGCATCATGTCTGTGTGTTGTACCTGTGGGTTAGCATCTGTGGGTTAGCATCATGTCTGTGGGTTGTGTTGTACCTGTGTGGGTTAGCATGTCATCTGTGGGTTAGCATCATGTCTGTGTACCTGGGTTAGCATCATGTCTGTGTGTTGTACCTGTGGGTTAGCATCATGTCTGTGTGTTGTACCTGTGGGTTAGCATCATGTCTCTAGAGAACTCGTCTCTCTCACTCAGCAGGTCTGTGATGGCGCTCTGAGCCTCTCTGGTCTGGTGCTGGAGAGAAACCCTGGCATTGGTCAGCTCCTCCGCCATCACTCTTGAAGAGATACCACACACACACACACACACAGACAGTCACATACACACTGACACACACACACACACAACAGTCAGTCGATACACACACACACACTGACACACACACACACACACACACACACACACACACACACACACACACTCCTCCTACCTGGACGCTAGGAACTTGCTCCTCCAGACATCACATTGTATAGACATGCGTTCCAGCTGTTCTGCTGTGGAGGCCCGGCTGCGACCCAGAGCCTCGTTCTCTAAGATCAGCTGGTTCTTCTCTCTGGCCAGACGCTCAAAATGGTACTGCAGGTCATCACCTACAGAGGCTACCAGCAGCTTCTTCAACTCTCTGTTCACCTATAGGACAACACAGAGCCGGTTTAAATATGGACCAGAGTACTGTATTTCATGTGCCAACAGATTCTGAAAACACAAGTACTATCCTTATCGGGACAAAGGCAAGTGCTGAAAACTCAGGGTCCAGATTAACTCCTACAGTCACTGAACAAAACTCAGGGTCCTGATTAACTCCTACAGTCACTGAACAAAACTCAGGATCCAGATTAACTCCTACAGTCACTGAACAAAACTCAGGATCCAGATTAACTCCTACAGTCACTGAACAAAACTCAGGGTCCAGATTAACTCCTACAGTCACTGAACAAAACTCAGGGTCCAGATTAACTCCTACAGTCACTGAACAAAACTCAGGATCCAGATTAACTCCTACAGTCACTGAACAAAACTCAGGGTCCAGATTAACTCCTACAGTCACTGAATCCAAAACTCAGGGTCCAGATTAACTCCTACAGTCACTGAACAAAACTCAGGGTCCAGATTAACTCCTACAGTCACTGAACAAAACTCAGGATCCAGATTAACTCCTACAGTCACTGAACAAAACTCAGGGTCCAGATTAACTCCTACAGTCACTGAACAAAACTCAGGATCCAGATTAACTCCTACAGTCACTGAACAAAACTCAGGATCCAGATTAACTCCTACAGTCACTGAACAAAACTCAGGATCCAGATTAACTCCTACAGTCACTGAACAAAACTCAGGATCCAGATTAACTCCTACAGTCACTGAACAAAACTCAGGATCCAGATTAACTCCTACAGTCACTGAACAAAACTCAGGATCCAGATTAACTCCTACAGTCACTGAACAAAACTCAGGATCCAGATTAACTCCTACAGTCACTGAACAAAACTCAGGATCCAGATTAACTCCTACAGTCACTGAACAAAACTCAGGGTCCAGATTAACTCCTACAGTCACTGAACAAAACTCAGGATCCAGATTAACTCCTACAGTCACTGAACAAAACTCAGGATCCAGATTAACTCCTACAGTCACTGAACAAAACTCAGGACTCCAGATTAACTCCTTAACTCCAGTCACTGAACAAAACTCAGGATCCAGATTAACTCCTACAGTCACTGAACAAAACTCAGGATCCAGATTAACTCCTACAGTCACTGAACAAAACTCAGGATCCAGATTAACTCCTACAGTCACTGAACAAAACTCAGGGTCCAGATTAACTCCTACAGTCACTGAACAAAACTCAGGGTCCAGATTAACTCCTACAGTCACTGAACAAAACTCAGGATCCAGATTAACTCCTACAGTCACTGAACAAAACTCAGGATCCAGATTAACTCCTACAGTCACTGAACAAAACTCAGGGTCCAGATTAACTCCTACAGTCACTGAACAAAACTCAGGATCCAGATTAACTCCTACAGTCACTGAACAAAACTCAGGATCCAGATTAACTCCTACAGTCACTGAACAAAACTCAGGATCCAGATTAACTCCTACAGTCACTGAACAAAACTCAGGATCCAGATTAACTCCTACAGTCACTGAACAAAACTCAGGATCCAGATTAACTCCTACAGTCACTGAACAAAACTCAGGGTCCAGATTAACTCCTACAGTCACTGAACAAAACTCAGGATCCAGATTAACTCCTACAGTCACTGAACAAAACTCAGGATCCAGATTAACTCCTACAGTCACTGAACAAAACTCAGGATCCAGATTAACTCCTACAGTCACTGAACAAAACTCAGGATCCAGATTAACTCCTACAGTCACTGAACAAAACTCAGGATCCAGATTAACTCCTACAGTCACTGAACAAAACTCAGGATCCAGATTAACTCCTACAGTCACTGAACAAAACTCAGGATCCAGATTAACTCCTACAGTCACTGAACAAAACTCAGGATCCAGATTAACTCCTACAGTCACTGAACAAAACTCAGGGTCCAGATTAACTCCTACAGTCACTGAACAAAACTCAGATTAACTCCTACAGTCACTGAACAAAACCAGGATCCAGATTAACTCCTACAGTCACTGAACAAAACTCAGGATCCAGATTAACTCCTACAGTCACTGAACAAAACTCAGGATCCAGATTAACTCCTACAGTCACTGAACAAAACTCAGGGTCCAGATTAACTCCTACAGTCACTGAACAAAACTCAGGATCCAGATTAACTCCTACAGTCACTGAACAAAACTCAGGATCCAGATTAACTCCTACAGTCACTGAACAAAACTCAGGATCCAGATTAACTCCTACAGTCACTGAACAAAACTCAGGATCCAGATTAACTCCTACAGTCACTGAACAAAACTCAGGGTCCAGATTAACTCCTACAGTCACTGAACAAAACTCAGGGTCCAGATTAACTCCTACAGTCACTGAACAAAACTCAGGATCCAGATTAACTCCTACAGTCACTGAACAAAACTCAGGATCCAGATTAACTCCTACAGTCACTGAACAAAACTCAGGGTCCAGATTAACTCCTACAGTCACTGAACAAAACTCAGGGTCCAGATTAACTCCTACAGTCACTGAACAAAACTCAGGGTCCAGATTAACTCCTACAGTCACTGAACAAAACTCAGGGTCCAGATTAACTCCTACAGTCACTGAACAAAACTCAGGATCCAGATTAACTCCTACAGTCACTGAACAAAACTCAGGATCCAGAGTTGAACAAAACTCAGGATCCAGATTAACTCCAGTCACTGAACAAAACTCAGGATCCAGATTAACTCCTACAGTCACTGAACAAAACTCAGGATCCAGATTAACTCCTACAGTCACTGAACAAAACTCAGGATCCAGATTAACTCCTACAGTCACTGAACAAAACTCAGGATCCAGATTAACTCCTACAGTCACTGAACAAAACTCAGGATCCAGATTAACTCCTACAGTCACTGAACAAAACTCAGGATCCAGATTAACTCCTACAGTCACTGAACAAAACTCAGGATCCAGATTAACTCCTACAGTCACTGAACAAAACTCAGGATCCAGATTAACTCCTACAGTCACTGAACAAAACTCAGGATCCAGTCACTGAACAAAACTCCTAACAGTCACTGAACAAAACTCAGGATCCAGATTAACTCCTACAGTCACTGAACAAAACTCAGGATCCAGATTAACTCCTACAGTCACTGAACAAAACTCAGGATCCAGATTAACTCCTACAGTCACTGAACAAAACTCAGGATCCAGATTAACTCCTACAGTCACTGAACAAAACTCAGGATCCAGATTAACTCCTACAGTCACTGAACAAAACTCAGGGTCCAGATTAACTCCTACAGTCACTGAACAAAACTCAGGTCCAGATTAACTCCTACAGTCACTGAACAAAACTCAGGATCCAGATTAACTCCTACAGTCACTGAACAAAACTCAGGTTCCAGATTAACTCCTACAGTCACTGAACAAAACTCAGGATCCAGATTAACTCCTACAGTCACTGAACAAAACTCAGGATCCAGATTAACTCCTACAGTCACTGAACAAAACTCAGGATCCAGATTAACTCCTACAGTCACTGAACAAAACTCAGGATCCAGATTAACTCATACAGTCACTGAACAAAACTCAGGATCCAGATTAACTCCTACAGTCACTGAACAAAACTCAGGATCCAGATTAACTCCTACAGTCACTGAACAAAACTCAGGATCCAGATTAACTCCTACAGTCACTGAACAAAACTGAAGTCACTGAAAAACTCAGGATCCAGATTAACTCCTACAGTCACTGAACAAAACTCAGGATCCAGATTAACTCCTACAGTCACTGAACAAAACTCAGGATCCAGATTAACTCCTACAGTCACTGAACAAAACTCAGGATCCAGATTAACTCCTACAGTCACTGAACAAAACTCAGGATCCAGATTAACTCCTACAGTCACTGAACAAAACTCAGGATCCAGATTAACTCCTACAGTCACTGAACAAAACTCAGGATCCAGATTAACTCCTACAGTCACTGAACAAAACTCAGGAACAAATCCAGATTAACTCCTACAGTCACTGAACAAAACTCAGGGTCCAGATTAACTCCTACAGTCACTGAACAAAACTCAGGATCCAGATTAACTCCTAGTCACTGAACAAAACTCAGGATCCAGATTAACTCCTACAGTCACTGAACAAAACTCAGGATCCAGATTAACTCCTACAGTCACTGAACAAAACTCAGGATCCAGATTAACTCCTACAGTCACTGGAACAAAACTCAGGATCCAGATTAACTACAGTCACTGAACAAAACTCAGGATCCAGATTAACTCCTACAGTCACTGAACAAAATTCAGGAGTCAACTCCTACAGTCACTGAACAAAACTCAGGATCCAGATTAACTCCTACAGTCACTGAACAAAACTCAGGGTCCAGATTAACTCCTACAGTCACTGAACAAAACTCAGGATCCAGATTAACTCTACAGTCACTGAACAAAACTCAGGATCCAGATTAACTCCTACAGTCACTGAACAAAACTCAGGATCCAGATTAACTCCTACAGTCACTGAACAAAACTCAGGATCCAGATTAACTCCTACAGTCACTGAACAAAACTCAGGATCCAGATTAACTCCTACAGTCACTGAACAAAACTCAGGGTCCCTACAGTCACTGAACAAAACTCAGGATCCAGATTAAGAGTCACTGAACAAAACTCCAGATTAACAGTCACTGAACAAAACTCAGGATCCAGATTAACTCCTAGTCACTGAACAAAACTCAGGGTCCAGATTAACTCCTACAGTCACTGAACAAAACAAAACTCAGGCACTGAACAAAATCCAGATTAACTCCTACAGTCACTGAACAAAACTCAGGATCCAGATTAACTCCTACAGTCACTGAACAAAACTCAGGATCCAGATTAACTCCTACAGTCACTGAACAAAACTCAGGATCCAGATTAACTCCTACAGTCACTGAACAAAACTCAGGTCCAGATTAACAGTCACTGAACAAAACTCAGGATCCAGATTAACTCCTACAGTCACTGAACAAAACTCAGGATCCAGATTAACTCCTAGTCACTGAACAAAACTCAGGATCCAGATTAACTCCTACAGTCACTGAACAAAACTCAGATCCAGATCCAGATGAACTCCTACAGTCACTGAACAAAACTCAGGATCCAGATTAACTCCTACAGTCACTGAACAAAACTCAGGGTCCAGATTAACTCCTACAGTCACTGAACAAAACTCAGGATCCAGATTAACTCCTACAGTCACTGAACAAAACTCCAGGATCCAGATTAACTCCTACAGTCACTGAACAAAACTCAGGATCCAGATTAACTCCTACAGTCACTGAACAAAACTCAGGATCCAGATTAACTCCTACAGTCACTGAACAAAACTCAGGATCCAGATGAACAAACAGGATCCAGATTAACCCTACAGTCACTGAACAAAACTCAGGATCCAGATTAACTCCTACAGTCACTGAACAAAACTCAGGATCCAGATTAACTCCTACAGTCACTGGAACAAAACCAGATCCAGATTAACTCCTACAGTCACTGAACAAAACTCAGGATCCAGATGAACTCCTACAGTCACTGAACAAAACTCAGGGGTCCCTACAGTCACTGAACAAAACTCAGGGTCCAGATTAACCCTACAGTCACTGAACAAAACTCAGGGTCCAGATTAACTCCTACAGTCACTGAACAAAACTCAGGATCCAGATTAACTCCTACAGTCACTGAACAAAACTCAGGATCCACTAACTCCTACATCACTGAACAAAACTCAGGATCCAGATTAACTCCTACAGTCACTGAACAAAACTCAGATCCAGCGATTAACTCCTCCCACAGTCACTGAACATCCAGGATCCAGATTAACTCCTACATTACTGAGAACAAAACTCAGGATCCAGATTAACTCCACAGTCACTGAACAAAACTCAGGATCCAGATTAACTCCTACAGTCACTGAACAAAACTCAGGATCCAGATTAACCCTACAGTCACTGAACAAAACTCAGGATCCAGATTAACTCCTACAGTCACTGAACAAAACTCAGGATCCAGATTAAACTCCACAGTCACTGAACAAACCCAGGATCCAGATTAACTCACAGTCACTGAACAAAACTCAGATCCAGATTAACCCTACAGTCACTGGAACAAAACCTAGGATCCAGATTAACTCCTACAGTCACTGAACAAAATCAGGGTCCAGATTAACTCCTACAGTCACTGAACAAAAAACCTGCAGGATCCAGATTGTTCCCATGTCACTGAACACAAAACTCAGGATCCAGATTAACTCCTACAGTCACTGAACAAAACCCAGGATCCAGATTAACTCCCAGTCACTGAACAAAACTCAGGGTCCAGATTAACTCCTACAGTCACTGAACAAAACTCAGATTCCAGATCAAATCACAGTCACTGAACAAAACTCAGGATCCAGACGGCACCCTACAGTCACTGAACAAAACTCAGGATCCAGATTAACTCCTACAGTCACTGAACAAAACTCAGGATCCAGATTAACTCCTACAGTCACTGAACAAAACTCAGGATCCAGATTAACTCCTACAGTCACTGAACAAAACTCAGGATCCAGATTAACTCCTACAGTCACTGAACAAAACTCAGGATCCAGATTAACTCCTACAGTCACTGAACAAAACTCAGGATCCAGATTAACTCCTACAGTCACTGAACAAAACTCAGGATCCAGATTAACTCCTACAGTCACTGAACAAAACTCAGGATCCAGATTAACTCCTACAGTCACTGAACAAAACTCAGGATCCAGATTAACTCCTACAGTCACTGAACAAAACTCAGGATCCAGATT